>NW_027015036.1:0-12267 GCF_036934945.1 Oncorhynchus masou masou
GGCCAGTAACCGAAAGTTCGCTGGTTTGAATCCCTGAGCTGACTAGGTGAAAAATCTGTCGATGTGCCCTTGAGCGAGGCACTTCCTGTGAGTTTCTTTGGATAAGAGCACCTGCTAATTGGCTTCAAATGTAAGTAAAGTTCATGGCTTTTCTTTGATAGAGTAAAAATAGATGGCAGAATGTTGTTTCCTCCGCATGACAAGGGAAACTATAACAATTAGGTAGGAGAAACCAGAAACATTGAGTGGAGGACTTTCCATTTACGTGATACTCATGACATTGGCTCCATTCTCAGACTATAGAAAGAACAATAATGCTAACCACATCTGGATAACCATCTCTAAAGCTTAGGAGTTAGGCCGGGTTTAAAGTATAGCGCCTCGTAACAACTGCTCATGTAAAAATGCCTTTATAAATACATTGTGATTGATATATTTCTCACCTCCGAAAATGGCTTCAAAGGATCCATCCTCTACGTGGGCGGCTCCCACTGCAATGACACCAGAACAAACAGACAACACGATAATGACATTAGAGAGACAGAGCCTTGTAGTCAATACACAGACATGTACAGTACCTACTGGTTTATCGTTACATTTCCCTTCAGATTTCACCATACCGTCATTACACTAGCTTGTTTGATGCTTGCTTGCATTGCTTATCTCTGTAGTTTGACTCTGGTTTACACTATACAGTACTGACAGAGTTGTGTTTACAGTATATGATATGAGTTTGAGTGCAGCTATACTGTTTTTTTTTTAATTATTTAAAAAAATAATGATTTATTACAAAAAACACAAGGAAGGAGTAACATTAAAGTATTAGAACATGAAGGACAAACAATACAGCATCAAGACACTATCAAACATGTATCAGTCTTTCCGCAACAGAGCCATCCTTAAGTGTGAGGGAACATGTGCATGATAGTGATATAAAATATATGTCATAGTTTCCTTTTTCATGATCACAATCTTGTGAAGCCTGAACCCTCCAAGACCCCCCCTCAACCGTTCGAGACCCCTCCCACAGTCCCCCCCCCCCAACCCCCGGAACAAAAAAAATGAATTCCATTCCCCACCCCCTAGAACTCCTCAATGCAGCTATACTGTTGACTTTAATCTCCTGATTATCCTGTGTCTGAAGCGTGGAGGCAGCTTGATGTACAAGTACACCCCCTGGACAGGACGCTAGTCGAGCGCAGGGCCTGTTGACTGAATGTTATTCTCTCACTAAAACAGTGACAGGTAGAAGGTGCCTTTCTACCTGTCAAAAGAGGAAGGGAAACTAAATAAAGAGTGATGAAGGAGATGCTAAGTATAAGTTATTGCAATGGAACAGCTGTCCAATCCACCTTGACTTTAATCTAGCCGGGGGGGGACACACACTCCAATCAGCTCAATGTGTGTCAGCTCAACCTATCTTACAGTGCATCACACACACACACACACACACACTTCCCAGAACAACTTGCAGGGAAAAATGTCACCCATTTCAAACGTGCCAAGTAAAAAACAAAAATAAGTGTGCTGGGAAGCAAGTGTGTGGTTCTTCAGTACCTCATTAACGCTTAATTACCTGCTTCATCAGAGGAGTAAGTCTATCATTAATGATTAATTCATCATTTTCGTTAAAATGTGCAACCCCTTCCAAGGTTGCGTCCCATATGGCACCCTATTCCCACCATAGTGTCCTACTTTTGACCATGGCCCCTGGTGCTCTGCTCAAAAAGTAGCACACTATATAGTGAATGTTGCACACACCAAGTCATTATCAAGATACGTTCACCGATAACCACCCTCCCTGTACAGGGGCACAAATGTGGTGGATGACATGACGGAGGTTGAGCTGAGAGTGGGAGGTTGCTGCATTCAGAAGACTAGCTACCCGGGGTGTAAGAGGGGAAGAGGTGTTAGTAGTGTGTGTGTGTCAGTACTGAGAGAATACATGTTTGAGCAGGGAGAGGAGAGTTCACAGGCCTTATTAACTCTCACTATTTGAGGTCAGAGACAGGATGGTAATTGAGACTGAGGCATGTAGGCTTCAGGGAAAGGCTGCTCGTGCTCGCTCTCTATCTGTTCACACCCAGCCTTGTCATGTCCATATCCCCCTGCGTGTTCTTACAACATCTGTAGCCTAATTTGAATATCTCTCCCTTTTTATATTTATACATACACTATATGACCAAAAGTATGTGGACACCTGCTTGGGCATTAATATGGAGTTGGTCCATATGAGTGAAAAGATCTTGGCCTTTTTTATAGGTAATTATTACTGTCTTCAGAAATCACGCATAGATAAAGACAGAAGGGGCAGAGAGAGAAATGCCAACATGTTGTATACTTCAAAGTGTACAGTACAAATACACTAAATATACAAAAGAGTATGTGGACACCCTTCAAAGTGGATTTTGCTGTTTCAGCCACACCCATTGCTGCCAGGTGTATAAAAGAGAGCACACAGCCATGCAATCTCCATAGACAAACATTGGAAGTGGAATGGCCTTACTGAAGAGCTCAGAGACGTTTGGCACCATCATAGGATGCTACCTTTTCAACAAGTCAGTTCATCAAATGTCTGCCCTGCTTGAGCTGCCCCAATCAACTGTAAGTGCTGTTATTGTGAAGTGGAAACGTCTTGGAGCAACAATGGCTCAGCTGCGAAGTAGTAGGCCATACAAGCTCACAGAACGGGACCGCTGAGTCTGTCCTCGGTTGCAACACTCACTACTGAGTTTCAAACTACCTCTGGAAGCAACATAAGTACAATAACTGTTCGTCTGGAGCTTCATGAAATGGGTTTCCATGGCCGAGCAGCCACACACAAACCTAAGATCACCACGCATAATGCCAAGCGTTGGCTGTGGTGGTGTAAAGCTCGCCGTCATTGAACACTGGAGCAGTGGAAACGTGTTCTCTGGAGTTATGAATCACGCTTCTCCATCTGGCAGTCCGACGGACGAATCTGGGTTTGGCAGATGCCAGGAGAACGCTACCTCCCCCAATTTCCTAGTACAAACTGTAAAGATTGGTGGGGGAGAAATAACTGTTTTTCAAGGTTCGATTTAGGCCCCTTTGTTCCACTGAAGGGAAATCTTAACGCTACATCATACAATGACATTCTAGAGATGATTCTGTGCTTCCAACTTTGTAGCAATAGTTTGGGGAAGGCTCTTTCCTGTTTCAGCATGACAATGCTCCAGTGAAATAGCGAGGTCCATAAAGAGAAGGATTGTCGAGCTCGGTGTGGAAGAACTTGACTGGCCTGCACAGAACCCTGACCTCATCTCCATCGAACACCTTTGGGATGAATTGGACGCCGACTGCAAGCCAGGCCTAATCACCTGACCTCTCTAATGCTCTTGTAGCTGAATGGAAGAAAGTCCCTACAGCAATGTTCCAACATCTAGTGGAAAGCCTTCCCAGAAGAGTGGAGGCTGTAATAGCAGCAAAGGGGGGGACCAACTCCATATTAATGCCCATGATTTTGGAATGAGATGTTCGACGAGCAGGTGTCCACATACGTTTGGTCAGGTAGTTTATCTTTGCCAAAGGCTGTATTACCGAAGTATTAGCTCCTTTGTGCCAATATTTTTGTTCATACCATTTGTTTTAATTTCCTTTCTTTCTTTTTTTTTGGTGGGTATTAAAATGAGAATTAGGATGATGCCACCCAATCCCTTTAATAATGCCGCTTCCTGAATCCAAGTGTTTGACATTGTCACGGGATTCTTCCGTCGAAGGAGAGGTGGACCAATACGCAGCGTGGTGAAAGTTCATGGTTTTTTAATGAGAAAAACTATACATGAATAAACTACAAGACAATAAATGTGAAAACCCAAAACCAGTCCCGTGTGGTTTAAAAAAAACTGACACAGGAGACAATCACCCACAAACCCCAACACCAAACAGGCTACCTAAATATGGTTCCCAATCAGAGACAATGACTAACACCTGCTTCTGATTGAGAACCATATCAGGCCAAACACAGAAACAGGCAAACTAGACACACAACATAGAATGCCCACTCAGATCACACCCTGACCAAACAAAACATAGAAACATACAAAGCAAACTATGGTCAGGGTGTGACAGACATGGGGAGGGGACCAGTAACTTTATGATCAAACTTTATCAATGTCTCGTCCAAATATCATAAAATCTCATGCAAAAAATGATTTCGACCATTCATGACCTTTAAAAACACAAGCAGAAGTGACCATTTCATTCAGCGCTAATGGGAAGTTTTAAGACAATCTGAATGGTAATGCAGTTGACAATGGAATGGGTTTGAGAGCCAGAAGTGCAGTCAGTCTAGCCATGACACACAGTGCTCATGGAAGAGAGATGTGCATTTTGTGCCGGTTAATCTCATATTTAGAAACATAATATGATGAATCGTTTCATTTGGTTAAAACCAAACATTGCCTACCCTTCCCTTTTAATCAAGACTGGTTTAGCAACAACTCATAGGTTCCCACTCTTCTGGGAAGGCTTTCTGATCTCAAATGTTCTATGTACATAAAAAAACTGCTTATTATAGTGAAGAAGGTAAACTACAACCAAAAAGTAAGAAAAAACTGAAAAGTAGTGTAAGCATAAAAAGAGGCAAGTAGAAAATAGGGACATGTCAAAACAGGGCAAAACAAGAGATGGACACACTGGACAGGGCAGGACCGTACAAGACTAAGCAAGACTAGTGGATAAGCTGCTGGTTTGCATTGGGCGTTAACACTTTCTTAGAAATGATATGTGATCCACCGAAATAGTGTTCACAAAACTAACACCCATAGAGTGTTGGTCCCTGGTAGGAGGTGCCATTTTGATGTTGTCTGGGTCACTTTTTGGGTCGATTGTTAATGAAATCAATAGGAAGTGTTGTTTGTCCTTGGACATAGAGGAAACACAGGTGGACGTCATCATCAAAGTCATTTAGTATGCAGAGTGATGCAGGGGATGCAGGAATGGTAATATGGAGGATGACTGAGGGAAAGCTCAGAACTTTTTTCCCCCAGTAATTCTGAATGATGGGACAAAACCAGAATGCGTGGAGGTGAGTGTCAGGAAAGTATTTTTTGGCAGACTGGACACAGAGGTGAATCGACAAGCACTATCAGGGACAGAGTTCTAAAGAAATATGGAAATATTAATAAAAAGGTGCAATGTTGGCAATATATTTGTCCGCCACTGTAGACATCTTCACACTTTGGTGTAGACAACGTGTTGGCATTTCCCCACCTTCTGTCTGTATCAATGTGTGATTTCTGAAGACATTAATATACTTACCTAAAAAAGCGTCTGAGTTTGTTTCAGTCATATCTGCAGAAGTTGTTGTCAGAACTCCTGCGAAAGCAAGCACATAGTAAAAAGATGCATTAGCTACGAACACAAAATACCGTACTGTTGAAGAGACAAACGAAAGCTCCATTGCACTTTGCATAACCCCACCTGAACAACCCCAAATACAGTGAAAATGTTTTGTGGACCAATGAAAAAAAAACATGGGGGAGGTTTGATAATGTTTTGGGGTTGCTTTGGTACTGGGGGCCTTGACTATGTGCAAGACAAGTCGTTGGCAGTTGTCACGCCCTGACCTTAGTTATCTTTATTATTTTGGTTATGTCAGGGTGTGACGAGGGCGGTATGTGTATTTTTGTCTTCTCTAGGGTTTTTGTACATCTATGGGGTTTTGGTTTGTCTAGGTATATATATATATAGGTCTATGGCGGCCTGAATTGGTTCCCAATCAGAGGCAGCTGTTTGTCGTTGTCTCTGATTGGGGATCCTATTTAGGTTGCCATTTTCGATTTTGGTTTTGTGGGTTATTCTCTATGTGTAGTTGCCTGTCAGCACTCGTGGCTGATAGCGTCACGGTTGTTTTGTATACTTTGTTCAGTGTTTCTCTTTCATTAAAGAAGAATGTGCCTTGGTCTCCTCGTTATGACGAACGTGACAGCAGTAGTAGCCTAAAATCAGTTGGAATACCAGATTTATTTTATGCTTTCCTTTTTTACCTTCAAGTTTACTATTTAAAAAAAATGAATCTATGGCATTATTTAGGATGCTTAATCTTTGGGAAAGGAGTGCTGCTTGCGGGATACCTTGACAACATCCGGTGAAACTTCAGAGTGCAAAATTAAAACGACAGTATTATAAATATTTAACTTTCATAAAATCACAAGGGTAATACATCAAAAATAAAGCTTAACTTCTTGTTAATCCAGCCACTGTGTCAGATTTCAAAAAGGCTTTACGGCGAAAGCATACCGTGCAATTATCTGAGGCAGGTGCGACATGAAATTTAAATGTTGTATTTATTTCACCTTTATTTAACCAGGTAGGCTAGTTGAGAACAAGTTCTCATTTGCAACTGTGACTTGGCCAATATAACGCATAGCAATTCGACACATACAACAACAGAGTTAAACATGGAATAAACAAAACATAGTCAAAAATACAGTAGAACAAAAGAAAACAAAAAGTCTATACACAGTGAGTGTAAATGAGGTAAGTTAAGGGAGGTAAGGCAATAAATAGGCCATGGTGGCAAATAATTACAATATAGCAATTAAACACTGGAATGGTAGATGTGCAGAAGATGAATGTGCAAGTAGAGATACTGGGGTGCAAAGGAACAATATAAATAAATACAGTATGGGGATAAGGTAGGTAGATAGAAGGGCTGTTTACAGATGGGCTATGTGTATGTGCAGTGATCTGTGAGCTGCTCTGAAAGCTGGTGCTTAAAGCTAGTGAGGGAGATATGAGTTTCCAGCTTCAGAGATTTTTGCAGTTCATTCCAGTCATTGGCAGCAGAGAACTGGAAGTAAAGACGACCAAAGAAATAATTGGCTTTGGGGGAGACCAATAAGACATACCTGTTGGAGCGCGTGCTACGAGTGTGTGCTGCTATGGTGACCAGTGAGCTGAGATTAGGGGTCAGAAGTATACAGAATGGTGTCGTCTGCGTAGAGGTGTATCAGAGAATTACCAGCAGCAAGAGCAACATCATTGATGTGTACAGAGAAGAGAGTCGGCCCGAGGATTGAACCCTGTGCCACCCCCATACAGACTGACAGAGGTCCGGACAACAGGCCCTCCAATTTGACACAGCGAACTCTAGTAGTTGGTAAACCAGGCGAGGCAATCATTTGAGAATCCAAGGCTGTCAAGTCTGCCAATAAGAATGTGGTGATTTACAGAGTCGAATGCCTTGGCCAGGTCGATGAAGACGGCGCACAGTAATGTCTCTTATCGATGGCGGTTATGATGTCGTTTAGAACCTTTAGCGTGGCTGAGGTGCACCCATGACCAGCTCTGAAACCAGATTGCATAGCGGAGAAGGTACGGTGGGATTCGAAATGGTCGCTAATCTGTTTGTTAAAACCTATTGGGGCAAGGAGTTCCCGTCAGGAAAGTCCACCCCCGTTAGGCTGAAAAGGTGGCGCAGGGAATTCAAAAATATTCTTTAGAAATATTTAACTTTCGCACATTAACAAGTCCAATACCTCAAATGAAAGATAAACACCTTGTTCATCTACCCATCGTGTCAGATTTTTAAAATGTTTTACAGCGAAAACACAACATATATTTATGTTAGACCACCACCAAACCAAAGAAAAAATGCAGCCATTTTTTCCAGCCAAAGATAAAATCACAACAGCAGGATTAGAAATAAAATGAATCACTAACCTCTTGAAAATCTTCATCAGATGACAGTCATATGACATGTTACACAGTACATTTATGTTTTTTTCGATAATATGCATTTTTATATCCACAAATCTCGGTTTACATTGACGCCATATTCAGAAATTCCTCCAAAATATCCGGAGGAATTATAGAAAGCTACGCCAGATAACAGAAATACTCATCATAAACTTTGACTAAAAATACATGTTCTGCATATAATTAAAGATACACTGGTTCTTAATGCAACCGCTGTGTCAGATTTTTTAAAAACCTTACGGAAAAAGCCTAACATTGCAATAATCTGAGACAGCGCTCAGATGTAACCGCCATGTTGGAGTCAACAGAAATACGAAATTACAACATAAATATTCCCTTACCTTTGATGATCTTTCATCAGAATGTAGTACAAGGAGTCCTAGTTCCACAATAAATTGTTGTTTTGTTCCATAATGTCCAATACTTGTGTCCAAGTAGCTGCATTTGCTATCACTTTCAGCTTACGTGCCCAAAAACTGACTGCTGGTCCAAGATAACTCGCACGAAAACTTCCAAAAGATATATTCCAGGTCGAATAAACTGATCAAACTAAGTAGAGAATCAATCTCAGGATGTTATTATCATATATATCCAATAACGTTCCAACCGGATCATACATTTTCATCTGGGGCCGATTGGAACAGCCGTAGCACTCACAGAGATATGCGCCACAGCAAAATGGCATTCTGTTGCGACACTGACTATTTTCCCTCCAATTAGGTCAAAGTTCACAGCAAATGCTCCATTACACTTTCTACTGAATGAGGATATCTAGTGGAAGGCGTAGGAAGTGCTTCCAGATCCATATCTTGTTGGGAAAGGAGGGGGCGATGACGTCAAAGTTGCCTCAACTTTGGAAGATTGCCTGCCCTATGAGTTCTGTTATACTCACAGACATAATTCAAACAGTTTCAGAAACTTTGGAGTGTTTTCTATCCAATAGTAATACTAATATGCATATATTAACAATCTAGGACAGAGTTTTATGCAGTTCACTCGAGGCACGCAATTCATCCAAAGTAAAAATACTGCCCCCTATCCTCAACAAGTTTTAACGCCATAAGCCTACAGGTTCCCAACTGGGAACTACACCCCCCCGTTCAGCTCAAACGGTGGAGCAGGGAAAGCAAAAATATTCTTAAAAATATTTAACATCCACACATTAACAAGTCCAATACCTTAAATGAAAGATAAACACCTTGTTCATCTACCCAGCGTGTCAGAGTTTTAAAATGTTTTACAGCGAAAACATAGCACATATTTATGTTAAACCACCACTAGGAAAGCATACAATATGTAGCCACATTGCTATGCAAAATAGCACAATCACAAACGCAGGATTAAAAGAAAAATAATTCACTAACCTTTTGAAAATCTTCATCAGATGACAGTAATAGCACATGTTACACAGTACATTTATGTTTTTTTCAATAATATGCAATTTATATCCATAAATCTCAGTTTACATTGAGCCATGTTCAAAAAATGCAACAGAAATGACCGGTGAAATTATAAATAGCTCCGGCAGCTAACGCCAGATAACAGCAATAAACATCATAAACTTTGACTAAATATACATGTTCTACATATATTTAGAAAGATACACTTCTTCTTAATGCAAACGCTGTGTTACATTTATTTTTAACGTTACAGAATTCGTTCACTATTCAATAATCTGAGACGGCGCTCAGACATTAGCATTATTTCTCTGCTATGTTGGAGTCGACAAAAATACAATTTTATAACATAAATATTCCCTTACCTTTGATGGTCTTCGACAAGAATGTCATGGAAGGAGTTATACTTACCTAATATAACGTTTGGTTGCTGTTGGTGTGTCTATGTATTAGCAAATGCTAACATCTTCAGGTGAATTACCCCAAAAAGGACTTCTGATCACGAACAATTGCGCATCAAAACTTCAAAATTACATATTATATGTCGACTAAACTGGTCAAACTAAGTGCAGAATCAAGCTTTAGGATGTTATTAACGTACAAAACAATTGGCGATTAAATCAAACATAATGAACTCTCCTCAAGCAAGCTGGAACAAAGAGACCCTTTTCCCAGAGCGCGCTCCTAAAAACTCGTGACACCTCAGTATTTTGCCCGCCAAGCAGTCAAAGCTCGTGCTATTTTCTCCGTTCCACGTCTCATTGAAAGACAAGAGCACGCTGAAGAAATAGAAACTGTTCCGAGATCCGTAGCTGGTTGGGAAGGGTGGGGGCGATGACGTCAAAGTTGGAGCAACTTTCTCTGGTGTGAGAGAGAGTTTGGGAGAATGGCTGCCCTGTGAGTTCTGCTTTACATACAGACATAATTCGAACGGTTTTAGAAGCTTTAGAGTTTTCTATTCAATAATAATTATTATATGCATATATTACCAATTTTTGACAGTTTTTTTTCAGTTTACTATGGGCACGCAATTCCTCCAAAGGGGGCAGTATTGGGCCTAGCCTTAACAGGTTTTAACTTGGCTTTCGAAGACCTTAGAAAGACAGGGTAGGATAGATATAGGTCTGTAGAAGTTTGGGTTTAGAGTGTCACCACCTTTGAAGAGGGGTATGACCGCGGCAGCTTTCCCAGCTTTGGGAATCTCAGATGATTCGAAGAGAGGTTGAACAGGCTAGTAATAGAGGTTGCAACAATTTTGGCAGGGCACAGCTGGGTGCAGAGGGAGGTCTATAGCAAGCGGCAACAGTGAGAGACTTGTTTCTGGAAAGTTGAATTTATAGAAGTAGAAGCTCGAATTGTTAGGATACAGACTTGGATAGTAATACAGAACTCTGCAGGCTATCTTTGCAGTAGATTGCAACCACGCCCCCTTTGGCAGTTCTATCTTGGCGGAAAATGTTATAGTTAGCAATGGAGATTTCAGGGTTTTTGGTCTTTTTCCTAAGCCAGGATTCAGACACGGCTAAGACATCCGGGCTGGCAGAGTGTGCTAAAGCAGTGAGTAAAACAAATTTAGGGAGTAGGCTTCTAATATTAACGTGCATGAAACCAAGGCTTTTACGGTTACAGATGTCAACAAATGAGAGCACCGTGGGAGTGGAGCTAAACTCTGCAGGACCTGGATTAACCTCAACATTACTAGAGGATTATTGGAGAAGTAGGATAAAGCTACTGCTAAATGCTATACAAACTGGCCGTCTAGCACATTCGGAACAGAGAGTAAAAGGAGCAGGTTTCTGGGCATGATAGCACAGATTCATAGTGTGCATAGTGTACAGACAAAGGTAAGGTAGGATGTGAGTACATTGGAGATAAACCTGGGCATTGAGTAATTATGAGAGAGATATAGTCTCTAGAGACGTTTAAACGAGGTCATCGCATATGTAGGATGTGGAACAACATGGTTGGTTAAACCTCTACTGACTCCCCATCCCGCATGCGGGAGCGTAATCATCGCATGACACTATATTGAGACACAGTTTAGCCTTTTGTTAATCACCCTGTCATCTCAGATTTTCATAATATGCTTTACAGCCAAAGCCAGACAAGCATTTGTGTAACCTCACATGGTCTCTCCTATCATTGCTATGCAGACGACACACAATTAATCTTCTCCTTTCCCCCTTCTGATGACCAGGTGGCGAATCGCATCTCTGCATGTCTGGCAGACATATCAGTGTGGATGACGGATCACCACCTCAAGCTGAACCTCGGCAAGACGGAGCTGCTCTTCCTCCCGGGGAAGGACTGCCCGTTCCATGATCTCGCCATCACGGTTGACAACTCCATTGTGTCCTCCTCCCAGAGCGCTAAGAACCTTGGCGTGATCCTGGACAACACCCTGTCGTTCTCAACTAACATCATGGCGGTGGCCCGTTCCTGTAGGTTCATGCTCTACAACATCCGCAGAGTACGACCCTGCCTCACACAGGAAGCGGCGCAGGTCCTAATCCAGGCACTTGTCATCTCCCGTCTGGATTGCTACCTTCCGCTGTTGGCTGGAAGCTCCCTGCCTGTGCCATTGAACCCCTACAACTCATCCAGAAAGAACGCGCAGCCTGTCTGGTGTTCAACCTTCCCAAGTTCTCTCACGTCACCCCGGCTCCTCCGCTCTTCTTCCACTGGCTTCCAGCTGAAGCTCGCATCCGCTACAAGACCATGGTGCTTGCCTCACGAGCTGTGGGGGGAACGCACCGCAGTACCTCCAGGCTCTGATCAGCCCTACACCCAAGCAAGGGCACTGCGTTCATCCACCTCTGGCCTGCTCGCCTCCCTACCATTGAGGAAGTACAGTTCCCGCTCAGCCCAGTCAAAACTGTTCGCTGCTCTGGCCCCCCAATGGTGGAACAAACTCCCTCACGACGCCAGGACAGCGGAGTCAATCACCACCTTCCGGGAGACACCTGAAACCCCACCTCTTCAAGGAATACCTAGGATAAGATAAGTAATCCTTCTCACCACCCCCCTTAATGATTTAGATGCACTATTGTAAAGTGGCTGTTCCACTGGATGTCAGAAGGTGAATTCACCAATTTGTAAGTCGCTCTGGATAAGAGCGTCTGCTAAATGACTTAAATGTAATGTA
>NW_027015037.1:0-12266 GCF_036934945.1 Oncorhynchus masou masou
ATCAAATCAAATTTATTTATATAGCCCTTCGTACATCAGCTGATATCTCAAAGTGCTGTACAGAAACCCAGCCTAAAACCCCAAACAGCAAGCAATGCAGGTGTAGAAGCACGGTGGTTAGGAAAAACTCCCTAGAAAGGCCAAAACCTAGGAAGAAACCTAGAGAGGAACCAGGCTATGTGGGGTGGCCAGTCCTCTTCTGGCTGTGCCGGGTAGAGATAACAGAACATGGCCAAGATGTTCAAATGTTCATAAATTACCAGCATGGTCGAATAATAATAAGGCAGAACAGTTGAAACTGCAGCAGCAGCACGGCCAGGTGGACTGGGGACAGCAAGGAGTCATCATGTCAGGTAGTCCTGGGGCATGGTCCTAGGGCTCAGGTCCTCCGAGAGAGAGAAAGAAAGAGAATTAGAGAGAGCATATGTGGGGTGGCCAGTCCTCTTCCGGCTGTGCCGGGTGGAGATTATAACAGAACATGTCCTTAATATATTGTATACTCAGTGTAAATAATAATAAATATTTAACTTTGATAGCGCTTTCGTTAAAATCTCAAAGAACTTTATGCAACAACAAAAAACAAAAAAGACTGGTTAAGTAGGATGATCCTGGTAGTTCGTTCATGGTTGTGCAGTCAGCACTAGGAGGAAGACTAGAGTAGAGGCAAAAACAGCGCATACCTTTTTTTGGCGACATTTTCCAATCATAGTCGCACACCTCATGTAGCCTAGCCCATAGGCCTACAGTTGAAGGAGGAAGTTTACATATGTACAATGTACTTTGGTGCGAAAAGTGCAAATCAATACCAGAACAACAGCAAAGGACCTTGTGAAGATGCTGGAGGAAACAGGTACAAAAGTATCAATATCCATTGTAAAATGAATCCTATATCGACATAACCTGAAAGGCCGCCCAGCAAGGAAGAATCCACTGCTCCAAAACCACCATAAAAAAGCCAGACTGCTGTTTGCAACTGCAGATGGGGACAAACATCTCAAGACATCAGTCAGGAAAAACTTGGTCGCAAATGGGTCTTCCAATTGGACAATGACCCCAAGCATACTTCCAAGCAAACTTCCAAAGGCAAAATGGCTTAAGGACAACAAAGTCAAGGTATTGGAGTGGCCATCACAAAGCCCTGACCTCCATCCTATAGAGAATTTGTGGGCATAACTGAAAAAGCATGTGTGAGCAGGGAGGCCTACAAACCTGACTCAGTTACACCAGCTCTGTCAGGAGGAATGGGCCAAAATTCACCCAACTTATTGTGGGAAGCTTATGGAAGGTTACCCAAAACTTTTGACCCAAGTTAAACAATTTAAAGGCAATGCTACCAATTTCTAATTGAGTGTATGTAAACTTCTGACCCACTGGGAATGTGATGAAAGAAAAAAAAGGTGAAATAAATAATTCTCTCTACTATTATTCTGATATTTCACATTCTTAAAATAAAGTGGTGATCCTTACTGACGTAACGCAGGGAATTCTTACTAGGATTAAATGTCAGGAATTGTGAAAAATTGAACTTAAATGTAGTTGGCTAAGGTGTATGAAATCTTCCGACTTCAATTGTATATGTTTTGATAAAGTTTGTATCACAACTAAAATGGCCAAATAATATCTTAAAATTCAGCACATTAATCCGCTTTATAAACGATGTCGAGCCTAACTGTCATACATATGTTGCGCGTGAGTTTCAAATTTGGGGAAAATAATTTTCAACAGAACCTTTTATAATAAAGCATTACGTGCATAATCACAGTTGCCGTCACATTCGAGAACAGTGTTTTCCCTCTAAATTATTGCATTTTGGAACATTCGCAGCTACTGTGGTGAAACGGAGGGGGGATCACATCCAGGGGGTTTCAGACTGGTCCAGAGACATAAAGGGTTTCTAAAAAATACAGTTTCCCTGTTTTCATTCTTTGTAAATACTGCATTCATTTTTTTGTTGTCATGATGTACTGCAAAACAACAACAAAAAGTGATCAATGTTAAAATTGCTTGATTGCTAGTGCCGGAGTCTGTTTCTTAGACAGTATCAAAGCGTGACAAGGTTTAGGTAAAAAAAATGGCCTCTGTGCATGTAATGTTTTAACTCGGCATTGCCGTGGTTACACTGAATGGCCTGTTGTGGTTTGTTTCCTATTTTTCTCTTTCCCTGCACGTCCAATGATGCACTGCTCTTAGTCACGGCTATGACGCTCAAACAATCCGGGCTGCCTTCGCCACAACAAGCTAAACTGACGAGGCATGGTTTTTCATGAGTGTGTTTCCTTCGCTGGAATTGCAAGCATTTTATTATATGGCCCAGGGTCCAAAACACAGGGTTTGGGAGTAAACACACACACAAACAAGCATATCCTCACACAAACAGACATACACACACATACACACGCACACACACACACGCATACACACGCATACACACACGCATACACGCATACACACACGCACACGCACACACACACACGCACACACACACGCACACACACGCACACACACACACACACACACACACACACACACACACACACACACACACACACACACACACACACACACACACACACGCACACACACACACACGCACACACACGCGCACGCACACACACGCACACACACACGCACACACACACACACACAAACAAGCACATACACAGAAATCTTTTTTTATTTTCCCTGCCTTCTCACTGGGTAGAATAGCACTATGGATTTGCAATATTTGAGTTGTAGTGTATGATGGATGTGTGTGGTCTGATACCAAGATTCCTCACCCATCCTGTATCCATTGTAGACTGAATATTGAGTACGTCATACAATATTAAAAAAGAATACAAGCGCTGTTGAATATCTTGACATTTCTGATCCTGCTTCACATTAAAACACTCTCAAGGAACATGGGGAGGGAGGGAGGGATTGAGAGGGGGACTTATCTTTGTGTGACTCACCTGTCCTTGTCACACAACAGGGTTTACTTCAACAACTCCAAATCTTAGCCCTAAATGGCACCCTTTCTTACTAATCACCTCAAACAACCACAAACAACCACACATAGGTACCCCAAACAAGCACAAATAGGTACCTCAAATAACCACAAACAGGTAACTCAAACAAGCACAAACAGGTACCCCAAACAAGCACAAACAGGTACCCCAAACAAGCACAAACAGGTACCCAAAACAGCCACAAACAGGTACCCCAAACAGCCACAAACAGGTACCCCAAACAAGCACAAACAGGTACTCAAACAAGCACAAACAGGTACCCCAAACAGCCAACAACAGGTACCCCAAACAAGTACAAACAGGTACCCCAAACAAGAACAAACAGGTACCCCAAACAAGCACAAACAGGTAACTCAAACAGCCACAAACAGGTACCCCAAACAGCCACAAACAGGTACCACAAACAACCACAAACAGGCAACCCAAATAACCACAAACAGGTACCTCAAACAGCAACAAACAGGTACTCCAAACGAGCACAAACAGGTACCCCCAACCGCCACAAACAGGTAACCCAAACAACCACAAACGGGTACTTCAGAAAACCACAAACAGGTAACCCAAACAACCACAAACAGGTACTTCAAATAACCACAAACAGGTACCTCAAACAACCACAAACAGAGGTACCCCCCAAACAACCACAAACAGGTACTTCAAATAACCACAAACAGGTACCCCAACAACACAAACATGTACCCAAACAACCACAAACATACCCAAACAACCACAAACCATGTAGCCCAAACAACCACAAACAGGTACCCCAAAAACCACAAACAGGTAACTCAAGCAACCACAAACACATACCCCAAACAACCACAAAGAGGAGTACCCCCAACAACCCCAAACAGGTACCCCAGACCCTCAGATGTAATTTATTATATCCAACTGGCCCTCGGGGATTGCAGCTACAGTTATACAGCTGTTTTAAAAAGATTCCCTCCATCTCTCTCTCTCTCTCTCTCTGTCTCTCTCTATCTCTCCCTCTCTCTCTCTCACACCTTCACACGCTCTCTCTCTCTCTCTCTCTCTCTCTCTCTCCATCCCCCCTCTTTCTCTTAGGCTTTAGAATCACTCCAAGACTATTCACAGATCTATTTATAACCCTCTCGTCTTCTAGCCTTTTCTATAGGAGAGCTGGTTTTAAATAGTGACAAGAAAAGGAGAGAAAAAAAGTGATTGGGTAGCAAAAAACATGACAGTATACCCTGAGAGGGACGGAGAGGGATGGGAGAGGAGAAGCAGTGGGCGTCACGATGGCCCCAGGCGAGTGGGAATGCAGCAGAGGAGGAGAGGAGGAGGAAGGAGAGGAGAGTGCTGAGAAGTGCAGTGCAAGCCCAGCCTTTAATATGGTTCAATGTAGACCACGGTTATCTAACACCACCTAGTCTAGCCTAGTTTAAGTCTAGCCTAGTTTCCCATACCAGTCTCGGCAAGCGTAGCAAGTGCAAATCCAACACAGTCGAACAAAACTTGGCCTCACAATCAAACAGTGACAAATGCCCACACACAGCATAGCAGCACACAGTTCAGTCAGCTCTTTACACTTCCTTGATCTAGGCCTACACAGTGGTGTGTCCTGTCAACACTGTCATTTATATCCCATGTGTACATGTGTGTAGATGCCCACAGTCAGCTGCCACTGCCTATAACAGTACTATAACTTCACTCTATGGATTTTTCCAGAGGTGACCTTATATTGACAGAGGTCGCCCGATATCAACAGTAATATCATATGTGGCCATTCTGGAGTGGCCTAGCCAGTCTCCAGATCTCAACTCCATAGAAAATCTTTGGAGGGAGTTGAAAGTCAGTGTTGCCCAGCAACAACCCAAAACATCACTGCTCTAGAGGAGATCTGCATGAAGGAAGGGGTCAAAATACCAGCAACAGTGTGTGAAAACCTTGTGAAGACTTACAGAAAACGTTTGTCATTGCCAACAAAGGGTATATAACAAAGTATTGAGATAAACTTTTGTTATTTACCAAATACTTATTTTCCACCATAATTTGCAAATAAATAAATTAAAAATCCTACAATGTGATTTTCTGGATTTTTTTCTCATTTTGTCTGTCATAGTTGAAGTGTACCTATGATGAAAACTACAGGCCTCTCATATTTTTAAGTGGGGGAACTTGGTGGCACAATTGGTGGCTGACTAAATACTTTTTTTCCCCACTGTACATTATAGGATTCCAGTGTAGGTCAACGACAGGTAATTCTATTTTTTATTTATTTTTTATTTATTTAACCAGGTAGGCTAGTTGAGAACAAGTTCTCATTTGCAACTGCGACCTGGCCAAGAAAAGCATAGCAATTCGACACATACAACAACACAGAGTTACACATGGAATAAACAAAACATACAGTCAATAATACAGTAGAACAAATGAAAACAAAAAGTCTATATGCAGTGAGTGCAAATAAGGTAAGATAAGGGAGTTTAGGCCATAATTAGGCCATGGTGGCAAAGTAATTACAATTAAACACTGGAATGGTAGATGTTGTAATGGCTGTTGGAAGGAGAGGACCAAGGTGCAGCGTGGTATGTGTCCATATTTATTTAATGAACACAGAAATAACAAAAATAACAAAGTGAACGACCGAAACAGTTCTGGCTGGTGCAGACACTCAAAAGAAAACAACTACCCACAACTCAAGGGCGAAACCAGGCTGCCTAAGTATGGTTCTCAATCAGAGACAACGATTGACTGCTGCCTCTGATTGGGAACCATACCAGGCCAAACGCATAAAATTACAAACATAGAACAAAACATAGAATACCTACCCACATCACACCCTGACCAAACTAAAAATAGAAACATACAACGCAATCTACAGTCAGGGCTTGACAGATGTGCAGAAGATGAATGTGCTAGTAGACATACTGGGGTGCAAAGGAGCAAGATAAATAAATAAATACTGTATGGGGATGAGGTAGGTAGATAGATGGGCTATGTTCAGGTGCAGTGATCTGTGAGATGCTCTAACAGCTGGTGCTTAAAGCTAGTGAGGGAGTTATGAGTCTCCAGCTTCAGAGATACAGTTTGATTGGCACATACAGTATGCACCTACGCACCCATGCAAGCATGTCGACACACACACACACACACACACACACACACACACACACACACACACACACACACACACAAACACACACACACACACACACACACACACACGCACACGCACGCACACGCACACACACACAGGCGTTCCATAGTTCTCCTCTGTAAGTCACAACTGGTTGAACGCTCATGTGCTGTGTGAGAACATGTTGTGTTTTGATAATTGAATGTGTGCAGTGAAAAAGAAGGACATAGCACATGGCATGCAAACATCTGCCAAAACAACTCACATTAGATGACTCCTTCATGATAATAATAAATCATGATTTGGTGGGTGATTATACTACGTACACTTCGCTGACCCTCAACACTGGGGCCCCACAAAGAATGCGTACTCAGCCCCCTCCTGTACTCCCTATTCACCCATGATTGCGTGGCCATGCATGCCTCCAACTCAAACCTCCTGCTTGCAGACGACACAACAGTAGTGGGCTTGATTATCAACAACGATGAGACGGCCTACATGGAGGAGGTGAGGGCACTCGAAGTGTGGTGTCAGGAAAACAACCTTTTACTCAACGTCAACAAAACAAATGAGATGATTGTGGGCTTCCGGAAACAGCAGAGGGAGCACCCCTCTATCCACATCGAAGGGACAGCAGTGGAGAAGATGGAAATTTTAAGTTCCTCGGCGTACACATCACGGACAAACTGAAATGGTTCACCCACACAGACAGTGTGGTGAAGAAGGCGCAACAGCGGCTCTTCAATCTCAGAAGACTGAAGAAATTTGGCTTGTCACCTAAAGCCCTGACAAACTTTTACAGACGCACAATCGAGAAAGCATCCTGTCGGGCTGTATCACCGCCTGGTACAGCAACTGCACCGCCCTCAACCGCAAAACTCTCCAGAGGGTGGTGCGATCTGCACAACGCATCACCGGGGGCAAACTACCTGCCCTCCAGGACACCTACAGCATCCAATGTCACAGGAAGGCCAAAAAGATCATCAAGGACAACAACCACCTGAGCCACTGCCTGTTCACCCCGCTGCCATCCAGAAGGCGAGTTCAGTACAGGTGCATCAAAGCTGGGACCGAGAGACTGAGAAACAGCTTCTAACTCAAGGCCATCAGACTGCTAAACAGCAGTTACTAACTCAGAGAGGCTGCTGCCTACATAGAGACTCACTAGTCACTTTAAACAATGCCACTTTAATAATGTCAACATATCTTACATCACTCATCTCATATGTATATACTGTATCTTATACAATCTATTGCATCTTGACTATGCTCGGCCACCGCTCATCCATATATTTATACAGTTGAAGTTGGAAGTTTACATACACCTTAGCCAATACATTTAAACTCAGTTTTTCACAATTCTGACATTTAACTTCTTATGGCTGCAGGGGTAGTATTGAGTAGCTTGGATGAAAGGTGCCCAGAGTAAACGGCCTGCTCCTCAGTCCCAGTTGCTAATATATGCATATTATCATTAGTATTGGATGGACAACACTCTGAAGTTTCTAAAACTGTTTGAATGATGTCTGTGAGTATAACAGAACCCATATGGCAGGCAAAAACCTGAGAAGAAATCCAAACAGGAAGTGGGAAATCTGAGGTTGGTCGATTTTCAACCCAGCCCCTATTGCATACACAGTGGGATATTGGTTATGTTGCACCTCCTAAGGATTCCACTAGATGTCAACTGTCTTTAGAAACTTGTTTGAGGATTCTACTGTGAAGTGGGACCGAATGAGAGAGGAATGAGTCAGGTCTGCCATGAGCTGACCATGCTCTGACCATGCTCTGACCATGAAAGGGGCGTTCATTTACATTACATTTACATTTAAGTCATTTAGCAGACGCTCTTATCCAGAGCGACTTACAAATTGGTGAATTCACCTTCTGACATCCAGTGGAACAGCCACTTTACAATAGTGCATCTAAATCATTAAGGGGGTGGTGAGAAGGATTACTTATCCTATCCTAGGTATTCCTTGAAGAGGTGGGGTTTCAGGTGTCTCCGGAAGGTGGTGATTGACTCCGCTGTCCTGGCGTCGTGGGGGAGTTTGTTCCACCATTGGGGGGCCAGAGCAGCGAACAGTTTTGACTGGGCTGAGCGGGAACTGTACTTCCTCAATGGTAGGGAGGCGAGCAGGCCAGAGGTGGATGAACGCAGTGCCCTTGCTTGGGTGTAGGGCCTGATCAGAGCCTGGAGGTACTGCGGTGCCGTTCCCCTCACAGCTCCGTAGGCAAGCACCATGGTCTTGTAGCGGATGCGAGCTTCAACTGGAAGCCAGTGGAGAGAGCGGAGGAGCGGGGTGACGTGAGAGAACTTGGGAAGGTTGAACACCAGACGGGCTGCGGCGTTCTGGATGAGTTGTAGGGGTTTAATGGCACAGGCAGGGAGCCCAGCCAGCAGCGAGTTGCAGTAATCCAGACGGGAGATGACAAGTGCCTGGATTAGGACCTGCGCCGCTTCCTGTGTGAGGCAGGGTCGTACTCTGCGGATGTTGTAGAGCATGAACCTACAGGAACGGGCCACCGCCATGATGTTGGTTGAGAACGACAGGGTGTTGTCCAGGATCACGCCAAGGTTCTTAGCGCTCTGGGAGGAGGACACAATGGAGTTGTCAACCGTGATGGCGAGATCATGGAACGGGCAGTCCTTCCCCGGGAGGAAGAGCAGCTCCGTCTTGCCGAGGTTCAGCTTGAGGTGGTGATCCGTCATCCACACTGATATGTCTGCCAGACATGCAGAGATGCGATTCGCCACCTGGTCATCAGAAGGGGGAAAGGAGAAGATTAATTGTGTGTCGTCTGCATAGCAATGATAGGAGAGACCATGTGAGGTTATGACAGAGCCAAGTGACTTGGTGTATAGCGAGAATAGGAGAGGGCCTAGAACAGAGCCCTGGGGGACACCAGTGGTGAGAGCGCGTGGCGAGGAGACAGATTCTCGCCACGCCACCTGGTAGGAGCGACCTGTCAGGTAGGACGCAATCCAAGCGTGGGCCGCGCCGGAGATGCCCAACTCGGAGAGGGTGGAGAGCAGGATCTGATGGTTCACAGTATCGAAGGCAGCCGATAGGTCTAGAAGGATGAGAGCAGAGGAGAGAGTTAGCTTTAGCAGTGCGGAGCGCCTCCGTGATGCAGAGAAGAGCAGTCTCAGTTGAATGGCTAGTCTTGAAACCTGACTGATTTGGATCAAGAAGGTCATTCTGAGAGAGATAGCGGGAGAGCTGGCCAAGGACGGCACGTTCAAGAGTTTTGGAGAGAAAAGAAAGAAGGGATACTGGTCTGTAGTTGTTGACATCGGAGGGATCGAGTGTAGGTTTCTTCAGAAGGGGTGCAACTCTCGCTCTCTTGAAGACGGAAGGGACGTAGCCAGCGGTCAGGGATGAGTTGATGAGCGAGGTGAGGTAAGGGAGAAGGTCCCCGGAAATGGTCTGGAGGGAGAGAGGAGGGGATAGGGTCGAGCGGGCAGGTTGTTGGGCGGCCGGCCGTCACAAGAAGCGAGATTTCATCTGGAGAGAGGGGAGAAAGAGGTCAGAGCACAGGGTAGGGCAGTGTGAGCAGAACCAGCGGTGTCGTTTGACTTAGCAAACGAGGATCGGATGTCGTCGACCTTCTTTTCAAAATGGTTGACGAAGTCATCTGCAGAGAGGGAGGAGGGGGGAGGGGGAGGAGGATTCAGGAGGGAGGAGAAGGTGGCAAAGAGCTTCCTAGGGTTAGAGGCAGATGCTTGGAATTTAGAGTGGTAGAAAGTGGCTTTAGCAGCAGAGACAGAGGAGGAAAATGTAGAGAGGAGGGAGTGAAAGGATGCCAGGTCCGCAGGGAGGCGAGTTTTCCTCCATTTCCGCTCGGCTGCCCGGAGCTCTGTTCTGTGAGCTTGCAATGAGTCATCGAGCCACGGAGCGGGAGGAGGACCGAGCCGGCCTGGAGGATAGGGGACATAGAGAGTCAAAGGATGCAGAAAGGGAAGAGAGGAGGGTTGAGGAGGCAGAGTCAGGAGAAAGGTTGGAGAAGGTATGAGCAGAGGGAAGAGATGAAAGGATGGAAGAGGAAAGAGTAGCGGGGGAGAGAGAGCGAAGGTTGGGACGCGCGATACCATCCGAGTAGGGGCAGTGTGGGAAGTGTTGGATGAGAGCGAGAGGGAAAAGGATACAAGGTAGTGGTCGGAGACTTGGAGGGAGTTGCAGTGAGGTTAGTGGAAGAACAGCATCTAGTAAAGATGAGGTCGAGCGTATTGCCTGCCTTGTGAGTAGGGGGAAGGTGAGAGGGTGAGGTCAAAGAGGAGAGGAGTGGAAAGAAGGAGGCAGAGAGGAATGAGTCAAAGGTAGACGTGGGGAGGTTAAAGTCGCCCAGGACTGTGAGAGGTGAGCCGTCCTCAGGAAAGGAGCTTATCAAGGCATCAAGCTCATTGATGAACTCTCCGAGGGAACCTGGAGGGCGATAAATGATAAGAATGTTAAGCTTGAAAGGGCTGGTAACTGTGACAGCATGGAATTCAAAGGAGGCGATAGATAGATGGGTAAGGGAGAGAGAGAGAATGACCACTTGGGAGAGATGAGGATCCCGGTGCCACCACCCCGCTGACCAGAAGCTCTCGGGGTGTGCGAGAACACGTGGGCGGACGAAGAGAGAGCAGTAGGAGTAGCAGTGTTATCTGTGGTGATCCATGTTTCCGTCAGTGCCAGGAAGTCGAGGGACTGGAGGGAGGCATAGGCTGAGATGAACTCTGCCTTGTTGGCCGCAGATCGGCAGTTCCAGAGGCTACCGGAGACCAGGAACTCCACGTGGGTCGTGCGCGCTGGGACCACCAGATTAGGGTGGCCGCGGCCACGCGGTGTGGAGCGTTTGTATGGTCTGTGCAGAGAGGAGAGAACAGGGATAGATAGACACATAGTTAACAGGGTACAGAAGAGGCTACGCTAATGCAAAGGAGATTGGAATGACAAGTGGACTACACGTCTCGAATGTTCAGAAAGTTAAGCTTACGTAGCAAGAATCTTATTGACTAAAATGATTGAAATGAAACAGTACTGCTGGAGTAGGCTAGCTGGTAGTGGCTGCGATGTTGACACTACACTAATCAAGTCGTTCCGTCGAGTGTAATAGTTTCTACAGTGCTGCTATTCGGGGCTAGCTGGCTAGCTAGCAAGGTTGATTGCGTTCCGTTACTTTAAAAGAACGACAATAGCTGGCTGGCTAACCTAGAAAATCGCTCTAGGCTACACAATTGTCTTAGATACAAAGACGGCTATGTAGCTAGCTAGCTACGATCAAACAAAACAAACCGTTGTACTGTAATAGTTACTACAGTGCTGCTATTGGGGGCTAGCTGGCTAGCTACGTTAGAAGAACGACAATAGCTGGCCAGCTAACCTAGAAAATCGCTCTAGGCTACACAATTGTCTTAGATACAAAGACGGCTATGTAGCTAGCTAGCTACGATCAAACAAAACAAACCGTTGTACTGTAATAGTTACTACAGTGCTGCTATTCGGGGGCTAGCTGGCTAGCTACGTTAGAAAAACGACAATAGCTGGCCAGCTAACCTAGAAAATCGCTCTAGACTACACAATTGTCTTAGATACAAAGACGGCTATGTAGCTGGCTAGCTACGATCAAACAAATCAAACCATTGTACTGTAATGAAGTGAAATGAAAATGTGATACTACCTGTGGAACGACGCGGAATGTTGACCGGGTAGTTGGAGTTCAATTCGGTAGAGGTTGGCTAGCTGTTGGCTAGCTAGCTAGCAACATTTCCTACGTTAAGGACGACAAATAGCTGGCTAGCTAACCTCGGTAAATTAAGATAATCACTCTAAGTCTACACACTCTAAACTGCACAATTATCTTGGATACGAAGACAACTATGTAGCTAGCTGACACTACGCTAATCGAGTCGTTCAGTTGAGTGTAATAGTTTCTACAGTGCTAGTGGACAGTGGATGTTAGCTAGCTGCTTAGCTAGCTGCTGGGCAGATACGTTAGGACGACGAAATACGATAATTATGCAATTGTCGTTGATACAAAGACGGCTATGTAGCTGGCTAAGAAGAAGTTGCTAAGATTAGACAAATCAAACCGTTGTACTATAACGAAATGTAATGAAAAGTTATAAAAAGTTATACTACCTGCGGACCGAAGTGTAGATGCGGCCGCTC
>NW_027015038.1:0-12261 GCF_036934945.1 Oncorhynchus masou masou
TCATACAAGAGACCACTGGAAACGTATTTGATCAGAGGTTAGTTTGTTTAATAAGGATTGCAACCCAGAGTTTACACTTACAGCAATTTTCAAGTAACACTCAGTTCAAAAGATGGTGTTTTCCCTTTATATCTCTACTGAGGATCACCCCTCCCAGGCTGATGTCCCTTAACTGTAGTAGCATATATTTTATTTATTCATTATTATTCTGTTTGTGAATTTTACCTTTTCTCCCCAATTTCGTGGTATCCAATTGTTTAGTAGCTACTATCTTGTCTCATCGCTACAACTCCCGTACGGCTCGGGAGAGACGAAGGTTGAAAGTCATGCGTCCTCCGATACACAACCCAACCAAGCCGCACTGCTTCTTAACACAGCGCCATCCAACCCGGAAACCAGCCGAACCAATATGTCGGAGGAAACACTGTGCACCTGGCAACCTTGGTTAGCGCGCACTGCGCCCGGCCCGCCACAGGAGTCGCTGGTGTGCGATGAGACAAGGACATCCCTACCGACCACTCCCTCCATAACCCGGACGACGCTAGGCCAATTGTGTGTCTCCCCACGGACATCCCGGTCGCGGCCGGTTACGACAGAGCCTGGGCGCGAACCCAGAGTCTCTGGTGGCACAGCTGGCGCTGCAGTACAGCACCCTTAACCACTCGGGAGGCCCTGTAATAGCATATAACCTCATAATTAATAGTTGCTAATACAAAGATGTCTCTGCTAGGTGGAGTTCAGCTCATTGTTATTTGCAGTTAGTTTCTCGATCCTTCTTCCTCCTATTGTAGAAGTCAGACTGGAACATATTATCAACAGGAACTGAAAGTGTAGTTTCAACACACAGACATCTGACTTCTGTACCGTTGACCTCTTCATGCACTTACGAAGTTTCTACCATTGATTCTCAGTCTCAAGATAAAGCAAAACAGCAATCATTGTACTTTTCTAATTACAGGTGTTCCTATAATGTACAGATATTACAACATTCCATTCATGGTTCACCTGATAGAGTCTAGGATGTGTGTAATCAAATCAAACTATTTGTCACATATGCTGAATACAACAAGTGTAGACCTTACCGTGAAATGCTGAATACAACAGGTGTAGTAGACCTTACAGTGAAATGCTGAATACAACAGGTGTACTAGACCTTACAGTGAAATGCTGAATACAACAGGTGTAGTAGACCTTACAGTGAAATGCTGAATACAACAGGTGTAGTAGACCTTACAGTGAAATGCTGAATACAACAAGTGTAGTAGACCTTACCGTGAAATGCTGAATACAACAGGTGTAGTAGACCTTACAGTGAAATGCTGAATACAACAGGTGTAGTAGACCTTACCGTGAAATGCTTACTGACAAGCCCTTAACCAACAGTGCAGTTCAAGAAAAGTTAAGAGAATATTTAACAAATAAACTAAAGCAAAAAATAATAAAAAGTAACAGAATAACATAACAATAACGAGGTTATATAAGGGGGTACCGTACCGAGTCAATGTGCAGGTTAGTGGAGGTGATTTGTACATGTAGGTAGGGGTGAAGTGACTATGTGTAGATAATAAACAGCGAGTAGCAGCAGTGTACAAAAACAAATGGAGTGGAGTGTGGGGGGGTTCACCTGACAATTTGTGATTCACAATGGTATGGTTAGTATTTAGTCAGGTACTCTGATC
The DNA here is from genome assembly GCF_036934945.1 of Oncorhynchus masou masou. Lineage (NCBI taxonomy): Eukaryota > Metazoa > Chordata > Actinopteri > Salmoniformes > Salmonidae > Oncorhynchus > Oncorhynchus masou. The sequence continues at coordinate 1,680 of NW_027015038.1, forward strand.
CTAGGACAGCTATTAGGACCTGTATTAAAGCTGTACTGTAGTTCCACCTTACTCTGTAATGGTATGGTTAGTATTTAGTCAGGTAATCTGATCCTAGGACAGCTATTAGGACCTGTATTAAAGCTGTACTGTAGTTCCACCTTACTCTTTGAAAGGCTCTGTGAATATTTCTACACCTTGATTGCACCTATCCAATCCTGCCAAAGCCTTTATAAGACTGAAACACAAAACTGACCTCAGATCAGTGTCTCGGGGCTACTTCATCTTTCTCCAACCTATCCAATCCTGTAAGGCCCTACTTACAGGCCCAAAACACAAAACTGACCTCAGATCAGTGTCTAGGGGCTACTTCATCTTTCTCCAACCTATCCAATCCTGTCTGGGCCTAGTTACAGGCCCAAAACTCAAATCTGACCTCAGATCAGTGTCTGGGGGCTACTTCATCTTTCTCCAACCTATCCAATCCTGTCAGGCCCTACTTACAGGCCCAAAACACAAAACTGACCTCAGATCAGTGTCTAGGGGCTACTTCATCTTTCTCCAACCTATCCAATCCTGTCTGGGCCTAGTTACAGGCCCAAAACTCAAATCTGACCTCAGATCAGTGTCTGGGGGCTACTTCATCTTTCTCCATAAAGAGAAATAGCTCCTTTTCATGTCTTTTAGAGAAAGCACTCTATCTAGCTGTGAATTGTGAAATCTGTTGATGAAATTACCTCTACCATATAATTATATATTTTTTTACTTATCAACAGTAGTTGATAGTAATAATACAGTACAATACAATACATTATTTATACGTCTATTTTTCATACACTTCCCTCAAAGAATGTAGACGTATTGCAGCTTTGTGACCGCTCTCCCCTGTGAGTAAAGATGTGCGCGTCAAGACTGACTGATCTACAAATCACCTTGCATCATAAATATCTGCTCAATGTCATCTGTAGATCAGTCAATCAGTCACAATTTACCCATGTGACAACACGGTTTAGATTCTCTGGAACACGGCCAATGTCTATGGTTTAAAACTGGTAAACGAAACCGGAACTAAAAGATGCAAAAGCTGCACTTAAGAATGGGAAGCATAGAAATAGCATACATAGAACATATCTTCTGCTTCTTAGACTTGCATTCAATAAGAATGGCAGATCTATAAAAAAAATTACATATTGCATTCCATTGTTTCAATAGGAAGGAAATGTTAGTCTGACCTCAGATCAGTGTCTAGGGGATTCTTTATCTTTCTCCAACCTATACAATCCTGTCAGGACCCCCTTTGTAGGACTAACACACCAAGGCTGACCTCAGATCAGTGTCTAGGGGCTTCTTTATCTTTCTCCAACCTATACAATCCTGTCAGGACCCCCTTTATAGGACTAACACACCAAGGCTGACCTCAGATCAGTGTCTAGGGGCTTTTTATCTTTCTCCAACCTATACAATCCTGTCAGGACGCCCTTCATAGGACTAACACACCAAGGCTGACCTCAGATCAGGGGCTACTTCATCTTTCTCCATTAATAGAAATATCTCCTTATCAGTCTTTTTAGTGAAAGCTCTCCACCTAGCAGTGATGTGTGAAATACGTTGAATAAATAATCTGTGCCATTTACTTAATTATACTTATTCACAATAGTTAAAATACAGTAAAATACAGTAAAATACAGAACAATATAGTATTTAGGAGGTTATTTTTCATACACTTCCCTTAAAGAACATAGATCTATTTCACCTTGGTGACTGTTTCCCCTGTGAGTAAAGAGGGGTGTGTCTTTCTCTTGGCAGTGCGGACCAATGAGGTGGAGGAGAGGGAGCGCTACAGATACCAGTGGAGGAAGGAGGACAGGCAGAGAATCGTCGGCGACAGATTGGAGCTTTTCGCCATAGTGATGGGGTTGTTGATGGGCGTTCTGACAGGTGGTTTTGGAGGTGTTGTCATGGGAGGGTTGACAGGGGCGGTGATATGGTTTACAACAGGACTGGTTAGGAACTGGTGGAGCCCCTGATTCACTGGGAGACACCATGTGTCGGCTATGGATCTACTTTTATAAAGACATTTGGAGGATAAAAACATTTGAATGTGTGTAGATGGAAGGACTTTTACTCATGAAGGGATGATCATGGATCATGTATCTTGATGCAATTATCAACCTGTAAAATCTTTAACAATTATGAATCATTTGGAAGTGAATAAAAGCCCAATAAAGAGATAATGAAACAGAGAATATACTGATTATTTTTAAAGAGAGATGAAACCCTCATATTCATCCCCAGTGTTGACCTACAGTACTTCTGCGAAGTCAGTCCTGATAGGGGTCTGAACCTGGTACTCATGAAGGGATTAAACGTGAGATTCATACAGAAATATCTTTCCCTGATTTCATCTGACCAAGTATTCAGATATCGTGTGACAGGAGTTATGACCGGGCCAATGAAAGACCTTCATCCTACCCTGTAAAATCCTTACAAATAATCAACAAGAACCAATGACTAGATCACCATATATACATTATCAAATCATTGTTTATGTAAAAAAAAAACATAGAACCCCGATCCAGTGACTCACAACCCAACACATTCTGGCTAAGATCACGTCCCGTATCCAGGAAGCATCTCAGAGTAGGAGTTCTGATCTAGGATCTGTCCATATATTCATTATGATCGAAAAGTCCGATCTGTCATGGAATCAGTAAACCCTGTACTCATGTTAACACAAATATTTAGCCTAGATTTGGTCATTTAAATGATATTTATGATTGTGCTTCTGCTGTTCTTACATGTAATTCATTTAGCAGACTCTCTTATCCAGAGTGAACCACAGGAGCAATTAGGTTAAGTGTCTTGCCCAAGAGCATTTTGACAGATGTTTCAGCGAGTTGGCTCAGGGATTCAAACCAGCGACCTCTGGGTTATTGGCCCAACATTCTAGTCTACCTGCCGTGAAAGAGGCCTCCACTAAAGTCTTAGAACTGACTGTATAAAATGTAATGTCATTTTACAGGCCTGGCAGATGATGTTGAAAATACATTTCAAATAGTCTGTTTTTCAGTAGTGATGAAGCGTGTTCAGTTATAAGAGTTGAATGGTGCCCCCTGCTGTATGTTGATGGGATTACATGAACTTTGAACCCAGTCCCCAACCTTCCTTCAATTCTACTGTTTTACTTTGAAATGCTGTATCCACCAGTGTTATTTCATGATGATTTCCACCATATTGTTGATTTATCTGAACACACTCTGATGACTACAATCATCTTCAAGGCCAAATGTATTTTAATATAGTTTTTGTCCTCAACCCTGCTGTGTTTATATTCATGTATATTCATGTCATTTACTGTCTACATGATGTTTAAGGCAAATAAAACCATGATGGAAATCATTATGAGTTATTGACTCATGATATTAATCCGCAAGGTGTAATCTTGGATTCAAATGGTAAAACAAGTAGTTACTCTGCCACTGCTGAGGAATGGGCCTGTAGAATGGGCCTGTAGAATGGGCTGTAGAATGGGCCTGTAGAATGGGCCTGTAGAATGGCTGTAGAATGGGCCTGTAGAATGGGCCTGTAGAATGGGCCTGGGCCTAGAATGGGCCTGTAGAATGGGCCTGTAGAATGGGCCTGTAGAATGGGCCTGTAGAATGGGCCTGTAGAATGGGCCTGTAGAATGGGCCTGTAGAATGGGCCTGTAGAATGGGCCTGTAGAATGGGACTGTAGAATGGGCCTGTAGAATGGGCCTGTAGAATGGGCCTGTAGAATGGGCCTGTAGAATGGGCCTGTAGAATGGGCCTGTAGAATGGGCCTGTAGAATGGGCCTGTAGAATGGGCTGTAGAATGGGCCTGTAGAATGGACACAAATTCATAAACAGAGCTATGGGCACAAGGACTGACCATGATTTAAAATGTACAGTTTTAAATGTTTTGCTCATTTTAAACAAACACGCTATAGTGTTTGTTAACAATGGGCCTTTGAACTAAACTCATGGGGAGAATTCTAAGATCATTTGTTCAGTGAACTAAAATCACCTGTTCAAAATGGGCAACTTAACATCAATATATTACCATTTCAAAATGACACAACTTAACATCAATATATTACCATTTCAAAATGACACAACTTAACATCAATGTATTACCATTTCAAAATGACACAACTTAACATCAATATATTACCATTTCAAAATGACACAACTTAACATCAATATATTACCATTTCAAAATGACACAACTTAACATCAATATATTACCATTTCAAAATGACACAACTTTAACATCAATATATTGCTCATTTTAAAATGACACAACTTAACATCAATATATTACCATTTCAAAATGATTATTTGAACTAAACATCAATATATTACCATTTCAAAATGATCACAACTTAACATCAATAAAATACCATTTCAAAATGACACAACTTAACATCAATATATTACCATTTCAAAATGACACAACTTAACATCAATGTATTACCATTTCAAAATGACACAACTTAACATCAATATATTACCATTTCAAAATGACACAACTTAACATCAATATATTACCATTTCAAAATGACACAACTTAACATCAATATATTACCATTTCAAAATGTAATTCACACATTACATCTGAGATGACTGTCTATTTATTTCATTACAATGATCTAACTATCAATTGATACAACTGCTCAAAATGATAGGTAACTGTTGCATTACTCTTAGTTAATGCATAGCTTTATGGAAACTGACAAACAATATTCAATGTTTAGATCATGAATGTTTCAGGATAACGAGATCCATTAACACCAATTACCGTGGAACATGAACCAACTGGACGACATCACCTATGGATGTAATATTTAATCATCATTCTTTATCAGACACTGTTTCTATGGTCCCATGTACCACTTTTCCAGACCATGTTTTCAGATTTGACATTACTGTACCCTCACCGGCCACTTTATTAGGTACACCTATCTAGTACTGGTTAGGACCCCCTTTTGTCTCCAGAACAGCCTGAATTATTCACGGTGTTGTACGTTAAGAGATGCCCTTCTGCACACCACTGTTTTAAACAGCTGTTATTTGAGCATTTGTGGCCTTTCTGTCAGCTTGAATGAGTCTGGACGTTCTCATCTGACCTCTCTCATTAACAAGGTGTTTTTCCCACAGAACTGCCGCTCACTGAATGTGTTTTGTTTATCACACCATTCTCTGTAAACTCTAGAAACTGTAGTGCGTAAAAATCCCAGGAGGACAGCTGTTTCTGAGATGCTAGAACCACCATGTGTGGCATCAACAATCATACCACGGTCAAAGTTGCTTAGATTACGCATGTTGCCCGTTCTAATGTTAGGTCGAACAACAACTAAAGCTCTCTACTCTATATACTCTATATATTGAGTTGCAGGCAGCCACATGATTCGCTGTTGGAATGTAACCTTCCTTGATGAGCTAAATCAGGTCTGTAGAGCTGATGGCGTGACCTATGTCATTGTGTGGGATAATGTCAGGTTCCACCATACTCAAATGGAGCAAGCCTGGTTTCAGGCCCATCCACACTTCACCACCCTGTACTGACCCCCGTACTCTCCTTTCTTAAAACCCGATTGAGGAATATTTCTCCATATGGAGGTGGAAGGTATATGATAGGCGCTCACGAACAAGCCCCCTTCTCCAGGCCATGGATGACGCATGCAATGACATCAGGGCAGACCAGTGTCAGGCCTGGATTCGCCTGAAGATTCTTCCCAAGATGTTTGGCTTAATGAAAACATCCATTGTGATGTGGATGAGAACCTGTGGCCAAATCCACAAAACAGGGTTGAGGGAAATATAGAAGTACAGTAATCAATCCTTTGTTCTGGTTGTTACAGTAAGACTGGTGAGGAACACTGCAGTGATGTTTTTCAGTAAGCCAGGTGAGGAACACTGCAGTGATGTTTTACAGTAAGCCAGGTGAGGAACACTGCAGTGATGTTTTACAGTAAGCCAGGCGAGGAACACTGCTGTGATGTTTTAAAGTAAGACAGGTGAGGAACACTGCGGTGATGTTTTACAGTAAGACAGGTGAGGAACACTGCGGTGATGTTTTACAGTAAGACAGGTGAGGAACACTGCAGTGATGTTTTACAGTAAGACAGGTGAGGAACACTGCAGTGATGTTTTACAGTAAGACAGGTGAGGAACACTGCAGTGATGTTTTACAGTAAGACAGGTGAGGAACACTACAGTGATGTTTTACAGTAAGACAGGTGAGGAACACTGCAGTGATATTTTACAGTAAGACAGGTGAGGAACAGTGCAGTGATGTTTTACAGTAGTTCCTGTCTTCTTTTGAAGCTAATTATTTTTCCTTTGATTCAAAGAAACCTATGTTGTGATTTTATTGTATTTCATCAATAAATGTAATATTTTGTTCAATGACTCCACTGTGTCTGTAGTATTCTCTCTACCTGTCCCTTTTACAGTGATGTATTTACGTGTAGTAGCATAATGAAACACGTATCACATATTTTGTACTACAATACTTAATGATTTATACAATCAACTTCACCGTGAAACTATCGGTATCTTGTGTGTGGCTGATCTAAATGAATGTTCCTGTGGTATTTCATGATGCATTAGTTATTTGAACCAATGATTCTGCAAGTGCAAGGTTTCTTTAAAGATATGAATGCACAACGCAAGGTTTTGAACATTGGACAGCCTGTGTTAGAAGTAATGACCGTTTTGAGTTTTGTGTCTAGAGTTTTGAAACATGACCACAAGGTTTTGAAATTAGTGCCAAAGTGATAGTTAAAAACTGTAACCTTTGGACAGTCACAAAATGTTTTAATGATATAACTTTCCCTTTTTCCTACTATCTCCATCATACACTACTGTTCCAACGTCATCATGGGTCGAAGAAATGAATGTGTCACTTGTATTGATAGCTGCCTTTCATTGATTGATTGTGTGTGTGTGTAAGTTTGTTTGTATGCAAGTGTGGGTTTTTGTGTGTGTGTGTGTATGTATGGGTGGGTACATGTACATGTATGTGTGTGTGGGTGGGTGTATGTATCATTGTAGGTATGTGCGTGCGTGCGTGCGTGCGTGTGTGTGTGCGTGTGTGTGTGTGTGTGTGTGTGTGTGTGTGTGTGTGTGTGTGTGTGTGTGTGTGTGTGTGTGTGTGTGGATGTATGTATGGGGGGGTGTGGGTGTGTGTATTTATGGGGGGGGGTGTGTGCGTGGTCAGAGTGAGCTGTTCTCTCATTGTGTGTCTGGGAGTAGCTAGCAAGCTAGCCAACGTTAGCCAGTTAGCTTGGGTGCTTGACTGCTGTTGTTAGGTCAGAATGCTCAAAACAACACTACTCCTCGGCCAGATCGTCTGAACGCTCCGAAAGCTTAACACTCTGAATTTATGAAGGGACAATCTGACAACACTCTGAGTTTATGAATGCCCAGAAAACACTGGCACTCCAGATTAAATTTACGAACACAACCGTAGTTTAAACCAGTCTTTAGTCTTGAAATCTTTGGTTGTTTTGTACATGGCCTCACATATGAATCCTTAAAGAGATGTGTGGGGTTAAAGTTTAATAGGGTGTGAACGATGCTGAATGGGTGTAGACAAAGAGGAGCTTTCCAGTTTGTGCACCAAAACATTCAAGGGCCATTTTCTCAAAAGTGATTTTACAAGTTTATCAAATTTCAAAGCAGGTTTACTTTCCCATTGTCCCTAAAATGCAGTTTATGATATAGCATTTTCCAGCTCTGAGTCTCTACCTTTATCCAATGTAAAAAATAATTTCATTTTTTTTTTAAATAAGACCGTATCGAACCGGTCGGTCAAATATCTCTAATATTTTTGTTTTATGTACCAATCCCAGACTGCCCCTTTAACCCCAGATTAACACTAAGGTCACCACAAAGCACAGATAATTCATCAGGGCCATCACTGCTGTGTGCTGACTTCACCCAATTAGACACTGGCATGGCAGGAATGTATGTAAAACTGTACTCTGCCCTCCTTCAGGTACAGGTCGCTATAGTTACAGGAAAAACACCTAATCTGCATAACTCCTCCTCTTCTTTTCTAGTCTGTGATTTCCCAGAATCGCTGTTGTGCTGTCATAGAGGGAGATGTGAGATGCTAAACAGCAACACCTTTGTGTATAGTTTATAACACATCTATTACCTCAGCAGTCCAAGACTGGTAATAATCAGATTCTACAGCGGAACTTGCTAGACTTTTTTCAGCTATTTTCATCTGACCACATCTGACCGCAGCAAAGGTAAGAGTTTGGTGTTAGTTTGTACTTCACTTAAATGTTGCCTGTGAATAAACAAAAACCCTCTATAGAGGTTATGCTTTACAATTGACCTGTTCATACCTGTCACATTGACCTGTTTATACCTGTCACATTGCCTTAGAGTATTGTAGTGTTATATTATAGTATTGCATTGTAAACGTCTACTGATCAATCAGGAGGTTTGATTACATAACTTGGTTTATGTCCTTTGACAAACTGGTCCCACAACAGATTCCACCAACATGAGGATAGTTCTGCTGGGTACGCCTGGAGCAGGGAAGAGTGCGACAGGAAACACCATCCTGGGGAGAGAGGTGTTTAGAGAGGAGACTGGATCAGGGAAGAGTGTGATGGGGGAAAGAGAGGTGGAGGGGAGGAGCATCACTGTGATTGACACTCCTGGTATTTACAGCACAACACTGACTGAAGAACAACTGTATGAGGAAATGAAAGCCTGCATCTCTCTCTCTTCTCCAGGCCCTCATGTGTTTCTTCTGGTTATCAGGCTGGAGAGATTCACAGAAGAAGACAGGAATGCTTTGTCATGGATCCAGGAAAACTTTGGTGAGGAGGCCTTGAGTTACACCATGGTGTTATTCACCGGAAGAGAGAAACTAACCAGGAAGCAATGGGAGGACTTTGAGAGGACTGAAACAACTAAACAACCAATTAGTGTGTGTGGGGGATGGTATTATGCTCTCAACAGTAAGCCAGAGGTCTACACCACTCAGGTCACAGAGCTGCTGAGGAAGATAGAAGAGATGGTGGAGAGGAATGGAGGAAGGCACTACCTAGAGGAGAGGTACCAGGAGAGGGAGAAGAGAAAGGAGGAGATGACTGAGAGGGAGAGGGAATTAGGGAGGAGAGAGGAAGTGGTGGAGAGGATGGAGGAGGAGTTAAGGAATGCACAGAGACAGGAGGAGAAGAGACAGGAGGAGGAGAAGAAGCAAATACAAGAGATGAAGAGACAGGAGGAGGAGCAGAAGAAACAGGAGGAGAAGAAGAGACAGGAGGAGGAGCAGAGGAGACAGGAGGCGAAGAAGAGACAGGAGGAGGAGCAGAAGAAACAGGAGGAGGAGCAGAAGAGACAGAAGGAGGAGCAGAAGAGACAGAAGGAGGAGAAGAGGCAGAAGAGACAGGAGGAGGAGAGGAAGAGACAGGAGGAGGAGCGGAAGAGACTGGAGGAGGAGCAGAAGAAACAGGAGGAGAAGAAGAGACAGGAGGAGGAGCAGAGGAGACAGGAGGCGAAGAAGAGACAGGAGGAGGAGCAGAAGAAACAGGAGGAGGAGCAGAAGAGACAGAAGGAGGAGAAGAAGAGACAGAAGAGACAGGAGGAGGAGCGGAAGAGACTGGAGGAGAGGAAGAGACAGGAGGAAGAGCGGAAGAGACTGAGGAGGAGCAGAAGAGACAAGTGGAGGGAGAACTCTTGTTATTAGCAACTGTTACAGGTGGGTTAACATTACTAGCTGCAGCGCGTTTTTGGGCCAAACAATAGAAGATTGAATGTTGATGAAGATGTTGGCTTGAATGCTGAATGCTGATTGAATATTTCATCTCCTGACCACATTAGTGACACCTACTAATGAAATGTTTTGTTCCCATCAATTAGTTATGCATGTAGAATTATATTCAGGTTCAGATGTTATGTAAATATGATTGACATGTAAAGGTGTTGGTATTTAAGGTATTGTAATATGAGGGTGAAATGTAGCATCTGGTTCAGTTAGGATTCTGTCACGACGTGGGCCCTTTTGGGTGTATGTCTCAGTTGTTGAATCTTGTTATGTTCATACAACATTTACACATGTTAACTTAAGTTTGCTGAAAATAAACGAAGTTGACAGTGAGAGGATGTTTCTTTTTTGCTGAGTTTATAACTGTATCTCTGAAATGTACACTCCTCAGTTATTCGTTTTCTACCTGATTGTTGTATAAAATTAATTAAGCAAGCAAACATAACACTTTACATTCAAGGCATGTTGTTAATTTCTTTGACACATTTTTTGCAGTTTTACTTTAGTGCCTTAGGTCAGTACCATGGAGTAACTAGAATGTTGTTGACCCATCATGAGTTTTCCCCCATCACAGCCATTTCCTTCCTCTCCGGCAACTGGAGTCATTTAAGGACGCCTCTGTATTTTGTAGTGACTGTGTGTATTGGAAGTGGAATAAAGCCCAATAAAGAGACAAGAAACAGAGAATATACTGATTATTTTTAAAGAGAGATGAAACCCTCATATTCATCCCCAGTGTTGACCTACAGTACTTCTGTGAAGTCAGTCCTGATAGGGGTCTGAACCTGG
>NW_027015039.1:0-85000 GCF_036934945.1 Oncorhynchus masou masou
GGGGATGTAGCAGGTAGGAACGGGGATGTAGCATGTAGGAACGGGATGTAGCATGTAGGAACGGGGATGTAGCATGTAGGAACGGGATGTAGCAGGTAGGAACGGGGATGTAGCATGTAGGAACGGGATGTAGCATGTAGGAACGGGATGTAGCAGGTAGGAACGGGATGTAGCATGTAGGAACGGGGATGTAGCATGTAGGAACGGGATGTAGCATGTAGGAACGGGATGTAGCAGGTAGGAACGGGATGTAGCAGGTAGGAACGGGGATGTAGCAGGTAGGAACGGGGATGTAGCATGTAGGAACGGGGATGTAGCATGTAGGAACGGGGATGTAGCATGTAGGAACGGGGATGTAGCAGGTAGGAACGGGATGTAGCAGGTAGGAACGGGATGGAGGTAGGAACGGGATGTAGGTAGGAACGGGGATGTAGCATGTAGGAACGGGGGGTAGCATGTAGGAACGGGATGTAGCAGGTAGGAACGGGATGTAGGAACGGGGGGGGGTTTAGCAGGTAGGAACGGGGGGGGGTTTAGCAGGTAGGAATGGGGGGGAGTTTGGCATGTAGGAAAAGGGGGGGAGTTTAGCAGGTAGGAACGGGGGTGGTTTAGCAGGTGGGAACGGGGGGGGGGGTGGTTTAGCAGGTAGGAACGGGGGGGGTTTAGCAGGTAGGAAGGGGGGGGTTTAGCAGGTAGGAAGGGGGGAGTTTAGCAGGTAGAAGGGGGAGGGGGAGTTTAGCAGGTAGGAAGGGGGGTTTAGCAGGTAGGAAGGGGGGGAGTTTAGCAGGTAGAAGGGGGGGGGGGAGTTTAGCAGGTAGAAGGGGGGAGGGGGAGTTTAGCAGGTAGAAGGGGGAGGGGGAGTTTAGCAGGTAGAAGGGGGGAGGGGGAGTTTAGCAGGTAGAAGGGGGAGGGGGAGTTTAGCAGGTAGAAGGGGGGAGGGGGAGTTTAGCAGGTAGGAAGGAGGGGGAGTTTAGCAGGTAGAAGGGGGAGGGGGAGTTTAGCAGGTAGAAGGGGAGGGGGAGTTTAGCAGGTAGAAGGGGGAGGGGGAGTTTAGCAGGTAGAAGGGGGGAGGGGGAGTTTAGCAGGTAGAAGGGGGAGGGGGAGTTTAGCAGGTAGGAAGGGAGGGGGAGTTTAGCAGGTAGGAAGGGAGGGGGAGTTTAGCAGGTAGAAGGGGGGGGAGGGGGTTTAGCAGGTAGAAGGGGGAGGGGGAGTTTAGCAGGTAGGAAGGGAGGGGGAGTTTAGCAGGTAGGAAGGGAGGGGGAGTTTAGCAGGTAGAAGGGGGAGGGGGAGTTTAGCAGGTAGAAGGGGGGAGGGGGAGTTTAGCAGGTAGAAGGGGGGGAGGGGAGTTTAGCAGGTAGGAAGGGAGGGGGAGTTTAGCAGGTAGGAAGGGGGGGGAGTTTAGCAGGTAGGAAGGGAGGGGGAGTTTAGCAGGTAGGAAGGGAGGGGGAGTTTAGCAGGTATGAAGGGAGGGGGAGTTTAGCTGGTAGGAAGGGAGGGGGAGTTTAGCAGGTAGAAGGGGGGAGGGGGAGTTTAGCAGGTAGGAAGGGGGTGAGTTTAGCAGGTAGGAAGGGAGGGGGAGTTTAGCAGGTAGGAAGGGAGGGGGAGTTTAGCAGGTAGGAAGGAGGGGGAGTTTAGCAGGTAGAAGGGGGGAGGGGAGTTTAGCAGGTAGGAAGGGGGTGAGTTTAGCAGGTAGGAAGGGAGGGGGAGTTTAGCAGGTAGGAAGGGAGGGGGAGTTTAGCAGGTAGGAAGGGAGGGGAGTTTAGCAGGTAGGAAGGGAGGGGAGTTTAGCAGGTAGGAAGGGGGGGAGTTTAGCAGGTAGGAAGGGAGGGGGAGTTTAGCAGGTAGGAAGGGGGGGAGTTTAGCAGGTAGGAAGGGAGGGGGAGTTTAGCAGGTAGGAAGGGAGGGGGAGTTTAGCAGGTAGGAAGGGGGGGAGTTTGTGGGTAGGAAGGGGGGGAGTTTAGCAGGTAGGAAGGGGGGAGTTTAGCAGGTAGGAAGGGGGGAGTTTAGCAGGTAGGAGGGGGGGAGTTTAGCAGGTAGGAGGGGGGGAGTTTAGCAGGTAGGAAGGGGGGGGGATACCCTTACATGATGTAACCTTGTCTGACACCTGGAGGCTCATCTTAGTTCCCAGTGCTAATGTCTACATTTAGGTAGGTAGGTTCCTGTCTCTGCCCTCTTCCTCATTCTGTCCCCTCTCTTCTTCAGGCGGACCCATTCCATACTCTGTTTGGCGTGCAGGCCTGTCTCTGCTGGGAGAGGGTCAGATAAAGGACGTCAATCCTGTTCTCTGTATGCCTGAAGACGTGTTGGAGAGGCTTGGCTTGCACCCAGACCTCCTCAGCTAGCTCTTCAATCATCTACACACAGCAGGGTCGACCTCTCCACCTCCCACCCCGCCACCTCCCCACCCTGCACCTCCCCACCTCCTCGGGACACAGGGCTCAGGAGACGGGTGGTTTAAGGGGGACAGACTAGTGTTGTGTATAGAGGAAGGCAGTAATTCCTCTCAAGGACATTTTAAAGGCTTGATAGTTTGCTGTCCAGTAAATTGGCATGAAGCATCACGTCCCTTGTCTCTCTTGGGTCCTGGTCCTCAGCTATACGCCTCTTGTACCTAGTCTTTAGCAGGTCATCTAGCAGTATGTCATGACAACGTTTACACTGTCTAATATAGCACCCTATTCCCTAATATAGTGCACTCGTTCTGACCAGGGCTGTCTAATATAGCACCCTATTCCCTAATATAGTGCACTCGTTCTGACCAGGGCCCATAGGGGAAAAGGGTGATCTTTTTGGACACAACCCAGGAAGAACACATCACTGCTGGTTCTCCACTCCCTGGTAGTTAATGTATTGATCGTCCACTCCCCTGGTAGTTAATGTATTGATCGTTCTCTCCCCTGGTAGTTAATGTATTGATCGTTCTCTCCCCTGGTAGTTAATGTATTGATCGTCCACTCCCCTGGTAGTTAATGTATTGATCGTTCACTCCCCTGGTAGTTAATGTATTGATCGTCCACTCCCCTGGTAGTTAATGTATTGATCGTCCACTCCCTGGTAGTTAATGTATTGATCGTCACTCCCCTGGTAGTTAATGTATTGATCGTTCTCTCCCCTGGTAGTTAATGTATTGATCGTTCACTCCCCTGGTAGTTAATGTATTGATCGTTCACTCCCGTGGTAGTTAATGTATTGATCGTCACTCCCCTGGTAGTTAATGTATTGATTGTTCTCTCCCTGGTAGTTAATGTATTGATCGTCCACTCCCTGGTAGTTAATGTATTGATCGTACACTCCCCTGGTAGTTAATGTATTGATCGTTCACTCCCCTGGTAGTTAATGTATTGATCGTCCACTCCCCTGGTAGTTAATGTATTGATCGTTCACTCCCCTGGTAGTTAATGTATTGATCGTCCACTCCCTGGTAGTTAATGTATTGATCGTCCACTCCCTGGTAGTTAATGTATTGATCGTTCACTCCCCTGGTAGTTAATGTATTGATCGTCCACTCCCCTGGTAGTTAATGTATTGATCGGTCCACTCCCTGGTAGTTAATGTATTGATCGTCCACTCCCTGGTAGTTAATGTATTGATCGTTCACTCCCCTGGTAGTTAATGTATTGATTGTTCTCTCCCCTGGTAGTTAATGTATTGATCGTCCTCTCCCTGGTAGTTAATGTATTGATCGTCCTCTCCCTGGTAGTTAATGTATTGATCGTCCACTCCCTGGTAGTTAATGTATTGATCGTCCACTCCCCTGGTAGTTAATGTATTGATCGTTCACTCCCCTGGTTGTTAATGTATTGATCGTCCACTCCCCTGGTTAGAGGGGAACCAGCAGTGTTTTGGATCTTCTGCACTTCTCTACAAGACCAACCAATAATCCCTGTCTTTTGTGATGCTAGCAACTGGAGCTACTTACAGCTGGGAACTCACTGACCACAAACCTTGTGTTGGGTTGGATTGTTTTCTTAATATACAGGTAGAACTGCCAAAATACATTTACATTACATTTAAGTCATTTAAATAAAGGAAACACTATACTTGAAGGCAGGTGCTTCCACACAGGTGTGGTTCCTGAGTTAATTAAGCAATTAACATCCCATCATGCTTAGGGTCATGTCTAAAAATGTCCCAGTTGCCCATTATTTTGGCTACCATGTCTAGAAGAAGAGATGTCAGTGACTTAGAGGGGTCTGAAAGGAGCATAGGGGGTTTAAAGGCTGTGTGTGTCAGTCAACAGGTGTCAAGCCGAGACACTGCGTTTTCTGCATCAACAAACACCAAATGATGTCATTTCTCGTGGAAGAATGGTGTCTCATTCCTCCAATAGAGTTCCAGACTCTAGTAGAATCGATGACGAGGTGCATTGAACCTGTTCTGATTGGTGGAGGCCCAACGCCCTATTAGGACACTTGATGTTTGTGTTTATACTTTATTTTGGCAGTTACCTGTATATTGTAATGAATTCAGGTGACTATGCAGCTCCGGGGTTATATAGGCCTGTGTAGGGTTAGTGATTTGGATAATCTAATCTTGTGTAGGGTTAGTGATTTGGATAATCTAATCTTGTGTAGGGTTGGTGATTTGGATAATCTAATCTTGTGTAGGGTTAGTGATTTGGATAATCTAATCCTGTGTAGGGTTAGTGATTTGGATAATCTAATCTTGTGTAGGATTAGTGATTTGGATAATCTAATCTTGTGTAGGGTTGGTGATTTGGATAATCTAATCCTGTGTAGGGTTGGTGATTTGGATAATCTAATCCTAGTACACGACCTAGTAGCATCCAACATTTTGGCGCTAAACATTTTATATATCCAAATCTTCATGGAGAGTCACTGAATACTGAGTCATATTCACGTTATCTTAATCTGGGATCCTTAAATAGTTTTTTCCCCAGAGGGAGTCTGTGATTGTGTCCTAAACGGCCACCTATTCCCTATCTAGTGAACTCTTTTTGACAAGGGGCCAGAGTAGTGCGCTAAATAGGGAATAGGGTGCCATTTGAGAAGCACTCTGTATTATAGCGATAATCACTTTCAACATATGCATTTATTACCGTGTTTTTGTTTTGTTTTCTGAGAACCATATTGGATCTGTTGTTGGTGTCATATGTGATGTCAACTTGTTGTGCTGTTGTTACCTATATAAAAAAGGCTTGGCGTCAATTCCATTTAAATTCAGTCAATTCAGGAAGTTGACTGAAATTCACTGTAAAAACATTTACATTACATTTACATTTAAGTCATTTAGCAGACGCTCTTATCCAGAGCGACTTACAAATTGGAACCAAATGTATCATCGAGAATAGAATCATTTTTAGGAGAATAGGAATTTCAGTTTAATTGAAGAGTTGACTGAATTGAAATGGAATTGACCCCAACCCTGTACCTGAATGATGTCCACCTGTCCAAATGTTGAGGACAATTAATACACATCTGTCTACTCACCTGTAACAACAGTGTTAACTCATCCTGTAGTAGGCAATAAATACATTGATTCAACGGTGAAGTTGTGGTGTTCATATTGGGGGGGCCCGAACAGTAGACGGAGGGCTCTCGGGGGACATTTAAAACATGTTTCCTGCAATTCTACACAGTTTGACAGCACTTATTATGCCTCTTCTGAGGGGTATTCAGTGGGGTATATGGAGGGGTATTCAGTGGGGTATATGGAGGGCTATTCAGTGGGGTATATGGAGGGCTATTCAGTGGGGTATATGGAGGGGTATATGGAGGGCTATTCAGTGGGGTATATGGAGGGCTATTCAGTGGGGTATATGGAGGGGTATTCAGAGGGGTATATGGAGGGCTATTCAGTGGGGTATATGGAGGGGTATTCAGAGGGGTATATGGAGGGCTATTCAGTTGGGTATATGGAGGGGTATTCAGTGGGGTATATGGAGGGCTATTCAGTGGGGTATATGGAGGGCTATTCAGTGGGGTATATGGAGGGCTATTCAGTGGGGTATATGGAGGGGTTTTCAGTGGGGTATATGGAGGGCTATTCAGTGGGGTATATGGAGGGGTATTCAGTGGGGTATATGGAGGGCTATTCAGTGGGGTATATGGAGGGGTATTCAGTGGGGTATATGGAGGGCTATTCAGTGGGGTATATGGAGGGGTATTCAGTGGGGTATATGGAGGGCTATTCAGTGGGGTATATGGAGGGCTATTCAGTGGGGTATATGGAGGGCTATTCAGTGGGGTATATGGAGGGCTATTCAGTGGGGTATATGGAGGGCTATTCAGTGGGGTATATGGAGGGCTATTCAGTGGGGTATATGGAGGGGTTTTCAGTGGGGTATATGGAGGGGTTTTCAGTGGGGTATATGGAGGGGTATTCAGAGGGGTATATGGAGGGGTTTTCAGTGGGGTATATGGAGGGTTATTCAGTGGGGTATATGGAGGGCTATTCAGTGGGGTATTCAGTGGGGTATATGGAGGGCTATTCAGTGGGGTATATGGAGTGGTATTTAGTGGGGTATATGGAGGGGTATTCAGTGGGGTATATGGAGGGGTATTCAGTGGGGTATTCAGTGGGGTATATGGAGGGGTATTCAAAGGGGTATATGGAGGGGTTTTCAGTGGGGTATTCAGTGGGGTATATGGAGGGCTATTCAGTGGGGTATATGGAGTGGTATTTAGTGGGGTATATGGAGGGGTATTCAGTGGGGTATATGGAGGGGTATTCAGTGGGGTATATGGAGGGCTATTCAGTGGGGTATATGGAGTGGTATTCAGTGGGGTATATGGAGGGGTATTCAGTGGGGTATATGGAGGGCTATTCAGTGGGGTATTCAGTGGGGTATATGGAGGGCTATTCAGTGGGGTATATGGAGGGTTATTCAGTGGGGTATATGGAGGGCTATTCAGTGGGGTATTCAGTGGGGTATATGGAGGGCTATTCAGTGGGGTATATGGAGTGGTATTTAGTGGGGTATATGGAGGGGTATTCAGTGGGGTATATGGAGGGGTATTCAGTGGGGTATTCAGTGGGGTATATGGAGGGGTATTCAAAGGGGTATATGGAGGGGTTTTCAGTGGGGTATTCAGTGGGGTATATGGAGGGCTATTCAGTGGGGTATATGGAGTGGTATTTAGTGGGGTATATGGAGGGGTATTCAGTGGGGTATATGGAGGGGTATTCAGTGGGGTATTCAGTGGGGTATATGGAGGGCTATTCAGTGGGGTATATGGAGTGGTATTCAGTGGGGTATATGGAGGGGTATTCAGTGGGGTATATGGAGCGGTTTTCAGTGGGGTATATGGAGGGGTATTCAGTGGGGTATTCAGTGGGGTATATGGAGGGCTATTCAGTGGGGTATATGGAGGGCTATTCAGTGGGGTATTCAGTGGGGTATATGGAGGGCTATTCAGTGGGGTATATGGAGGGGTATATGGAGGGGTATTCAGTGGGGTATATGGAGGGGTTTTCAGTGGGGTATTCAGTGGGGTATATGGAGGGCTATTCAGTGGGGTATATGGAGGGGTATATGGAGGGGTTTTCAGTGGGGTATATGGAGGGGTATATGGAGGGGTTTTCAGTGGGGTATATGGAGGGGTATTCAGAGGGGTATATGGAGGGGTATTCAGTGGGGTATATGGAGGGTATTCAGTGGGGTATATGGAGGGGTATATGGAGGGGTATTCAGTGGGGTATATGGAGGGGTTTTCAGTGGGGTATATGGAGGGGTATTCAGTGGGGTATATGGAGGGCTATTCAGTGGGGTATATGGAGGGGTATTCAGTGGGGTATATGGAGGGGTATTCAGAAGGGTATATGGAGGGATATTCAGTGGGGTATATGGAGGGTATTCAGAGGGGTATATGGAGGGGTATTCAGTGGGGTATATGGAGGGGTATTCAGTGGGGTATATGGAGGGGTATTCAGAGGGGTATATGGAGGGGTATTCAGAGGGGTATATGGAGGGGTATTCAGTGGGGTATATGGAGGGCTATTCAGAGGGGTATATGGAGGGGTATTCAGTGGGGTATATGGAGGGCTATTCAGTGGGGTATATGGAGGGGTATTCAGAGGGGTATTCAGAGGGGTATTCAGTGGGGTATATGGAGGGGTATTCAGAGGGGTATTCAGTGGGGTATATGGAGGGGTATTCAGAGGGGTATTCAGTGGGGTATATATAGGGGTATTCAGTGGGGTATATGGAGGGGTATTCAGTGGGGTATTCAGTGGGGTATATGGAGGGCTATTCAGTGTGGTATATGGAGGGCTATTCAGTGGGGTATATGGAGGGGTACTCAGTGGGGTATATGGAGGGCTATTCAGTGGGGTATATGGAGGGGTTTTCAGTGGGGTATGTGGAGGGGTATTCAGTGGGGCTATGGAGGGGTATTCAGTGGGGTATATGGAGGGGTTTTCAGTGGGGTATATGTAGGGGTATATGGAGGGGTATTCAGTGGGGTATTCAGTGGGGTATATGGAGGGCTATTCAGTGGGGTATATGGAGGGGTATTCAGAGGGGTATATGGAGGGGTATTCAGTGGGGTATATGGAGGGGTATTCAGTGGGGTATATGGAGGGGTATTCAGAGGGGTATATGGAGGGGTATTCAGTGGGGTATATGGAGGGGTATATGGAGGGGTATTCAGTGGGGTATTCAGTGGGGTATATGGAGGGCTATTCAGTGGGGTATATGGAGGGCTATTCAGTGGGGTAAATGGAGGGCTATTCAGTGGGGTATATGGAGGGGTATTCAGAGGGGTATATGGAGGGGTATTCAGTGGGGTATATGGAGGGGTATTCAGTGGGGTATTCAGTGGGGTATATGGAGGGCTATTCAGTGTGGTATATGGTGGGCTATTCAGTGGGGTATATGGAGGGGTACTCAGTGGGGTATATGGAGGGCTATTCAGTGGGGTATATGGAGGGGTTTTCAGTGGGGTATGTGGAGGGGTATTCAGTGGGGTATATGGAGGGGTATTCAGTGGGGTATATGGAGGGGTTTTCAGTGGGGTATATGGAGGGGGTATATGGAGGGGTATTCACTTTCAGTGGGGTATTCAGTGGGGTATATGGAGGGCTATTCAGTGGGGTATATATGGAGGGGTATATGGAGGGGTATTCAGTTTCAGTGGGGTATTCAGTGGGGTATATGGAGGGCTATTCAGTGGGGTATATGGAGGGGTATTCAGAGGGGTATATGGAGGGGTATTCAGTGGGGTATATGGAGGGGTATTCAGTGGGGTATATGGAGGGCTATTCAGTGGGGTATATGGAGGGGTATTCAGTGGGGTATATGGAGGGGTATTCAGAGGGGTATATGGAGGGGTATTCAGTGGGGTATATGGAGGGGTATTCAGTGGGGTATTCAGTGGGGTATATGGAGGGCTATTCAGTGGGGTATATGGAGGGCTATTCAGTGGGGTATATGGAGGGGTATTCAGTGGGGTATATGGAGGGGTATTCAGAGGGGTATATGGAGGGGTATTCAGTGGGGTATATGGAGGGGTATTCAGTGGGGTATATGGAGGGGTATTCAGAGGGGTATATGGAGGGCTATTCAGTGGGGTATATGGAGGGGTATTCAGTGGGGTTTATGGAGGGGTATACATTTTACAGGGTAAAAATTCCCTATCTTAGGTCAGTTAGGATCAGCACTTTATTTTAAGAATGTGAAATGTCAGAATAATAGTAGAATGATTTCTTTCAGCTTTTATTTCTTTCATCACATTCCCAGTGGGTCAGAAGTTTACATACACTCAATTAGTGTTTGGTAGCATTGCCTTTAAATTGTTTAACTTGGATCAAACATTTTGGGTAGCCTTCCACAAGCTTCCCACAATAAGTTGGGTGAATTTTGGCCCATTCCTCCTGACAGAGCTGGTGTAACTAAGTCAGGTTTGTAGGCCTCCTTGCTCGCACATGCTTTTTCAGTTCTGCTCACACATTTTCTATGGGATTGAGGTCCGGGCTTTGTGATGGCTACTCTAATACCTTGACTTTGTTGTCCTTAAGCCATTTTGCCACAACTTTGGATGTATGCTTGGGGTCATTGTCCATTTGCGAACAAGCTTTAACTTCCTGACTGATGTCTTGAGTTGTTTCTTCAATATATCCCCATAATTGTCCCTCCTCATGAAGCCATCTATTTTGTGAAGTGCACTAGTCCTCCTGTAGCAAAGCACCCCCACAACATGATGCTGCCACCCCGTGCTTCACGGTTGCGATGGTGTTCTTCGGCTTGCAAGACTTTTACTCCAAACACAACGATGGTCATTATGGCCAAACAGTTCTATTTTTGTTTCATGAGATCAGAGGATATTTCTCCAAAAGTACGATCTTCGTCCCCATGTGCAATTGCAAACTGTAGTCTGGCTTTTTTATGGTGGTTTTGAAGCAGTGGCTTCTTCCTTGCTGAGCAAGGATATAGGACTTGATTTACTGAGGATATAGATACTTTTGTACCCGTTTCCTCCAGCATCGTCACAAGGTCCTTTGCTGCTGTTCTGAGATTGATTTGCACTTTTCACACCAAAGTACGTTCATCTCTAGGAGACAGAACGCGTCCCCTTCCTGAGCGTTATGACAGCTGCGTGGTCCCATGGTGTTTATACTTGCTTACTATTGTTTGTACAGATGAACGTGGTACCTTCAGGCATTTGGAAATTGCTCCCAAGCAAGAATCTGACTTGTGGAGGTCTACAATTTTTTTTCTGAAGTCTTGGCTGATTTCTTTTGATTTTCCCATGATGTCAAGCAAAGAGGCACTGAGTTTGAAGGTAGGCCTTGAAATACATCCACAGCTACACCTCCAATTGACTCAAATGATGTCAATTAGCCTATCAGAAGCTTATAAGCCAAGCTGTTTAAAGGCACAGTCAACTTAGTGTATGTAAACTTCTGACCCACTGGAATTGTGATACAGTGAAATCATCTGTCTGTAAACAATTGTTGGGAAAATGATGTGTTATGTACAAAGTAGTTGTCCTAACTGACTTGCCAAAACTATAGTTTTGTTAATTAACAAGGAATTTGAGGAGGGACAAAATGGCGCCGTAGAGAGAACACGGTGTTTCAGCGAGCTCGTGGCTTTCGTAAATTTATATTCTTACATTGATCTCCTAGCTTGAAAAAGTGGTAGAATTGGCTAAATAAGTTACCATATAATGAGTCTTGACGACTATTTCGCAAAATCTCCGACAACATGCCCAATAGAACTACTAAGAAGTCGACCAAAACCACCACCCCTGTGGATGTGCATGAGGAGCTAGCTAACGTTAGCGAAGCTAACACCGTTGCAGATCCTGGCACAATGGACTTGATTATTCAAAAGATGACTGATAACATTACTAAAGTGATCGATGCTAAGATAAGAACGGTCTTGGAAGCAATAGCAGGCCATTCAGCTGAAATACAGAGGGTTGTGGAACGTGTTGTTGAGGCGGAGGGAAGAATTGCTGCATTGGAAACTTCAACTACATCTATGGACGCTAAGATAAAAGCACTTGAGAAACAGGTGCGCGAAATGGCGGAGCACATTGACGAATTGGATAATCGAGGACGAGATGCAATATTCGTGTTGTGGGACTCCCGGAAAAATCTGAAGGGACACGTTCAGTAAAATTCTTTGAGGAATGGATCCCTGGCTACCTACAAATGGACACTAAGGCTGGTCGTGTGAAGCTGGACAGAGCCCGTCGCTCTCAAGCACCGATACCTGGTCCCAATCAGCGCCCACGGCCGGTGGTTATAAAGTTCCACAACTTCACCGACAAGCAGCGCGTCATGGATGCGGCTAGAAACATCGGCTCTGATGGTAGTCAACATAAAGTTCCAAAGGTCTCATTCTTCACAGCGGTTGTACGAAGACGCAAAGCGTTTGATGAGGCGAAGGCTCGACTCAGGAGAATGAAGATGGACTACGCACTGTTGTACCCGGCCACATTGAAGATTATGGTCAACGGATCACCTAGAAAGCTTTACACACCTGAAGAGGCTGCTGCGTTTATTGACTCTCTCGGGTAAATAACTTCAAGCTGCACCTCCACAGTATCGAATAACTTTGTTTATTTTTGGTTGAATCTGATCATGAAACAGTTGTGTGAGTCTTCACATGCTCCGGATCAGTAATATTCGTATCTTTATTATTTTTCTTGCTAAAGTAATAGCCGCTATAGCTCAGGCTGAGATATGTGTGAATCCATATTGGTGCCCAAGCTTGGTTTTAGGTGGAAGAGCCTCAATTTTCTTTTATTGATTTTCTTTTCCATACATATAAAGGATGAGGCTATAGAGCGGCAATGCGGACTTAAGAGTCTACATTGGAGAGCTGAAATCCCCTGCATGTTAGCCAGTGGGAAAACCCCCTTTTGGATCTTTACATGTTTAATTCTTGGGTTTAGTATAGTTCGAGTTCAGGGTTCATATCGTTTGTCTATGCTCAGTGAGATAGAGGAGAGTTCAACACATGGAAAAAGGTACCACCCCACTTTTACAGTAGGATCCAGTCTGGATATTGAATGGTCAAGATACAGTGTCAGGTAATAGACTGCGTGTATGTACATGGAACATTAGAGGGAGCCATAACCCCATTAAAAGGAAGAAAGTTCTGTCTTTTTTGAAAAAGGAAAATATTGATATTGCCCTGTTGCAAGAAACTCATTTGGAGGATAAGGAGCACCTGAAATTACAACAAGGGGGGTTTGGTCAAGTGTTTTTCTCATCATTTACATCCAGAAGTAGAGGTGTAGCAATTCTGGTGAAAAAGAACTTACCACT
The DNA here is from genome assembly GCF_036934945.1 of Oncorhynchus masou masou. NCBI lineage: Eukaryota > Metazoa > Chordata > Actinopteri > Salmoniformes > Salmonidae > Oncorhynchus > Oncorhynchus masou. The sequence goes on from NW_027015039.1 coordinate 12,742, forward strand.
TAAGGTCTTGAATTGTGTGAAAGATAAATTTGGTCGCTTTGTTATAATTAATGGTACTTTACAAGGGCAGAACATTTCCATAATGAATATTTACTTCCCCCTGCTCACCCCCTGATTTCCTCACTAAGGCGTTTCTAGATTTTTCAGAATTAAACTCGGACACTGCAGTGGTTGGAGGAGATTTTAACTGCTCGCTGAACCCCCTTATTGATAGGTTTCCCAGCGGTATAGCTTCACTCTCTCCTCAAGCTAAGTCACTTAAAGCTATTTGTGATGATCTGGGGTATGCGGATGTCTGGAGAGCCTTTCATCCCTCCAATAGAGTTCACTTTTTTCTCTGCACCTCATAGATGTCAGACTAGAATAGATTATTTTTTTATGCCCAGGACGTCTTTGCAGTCTGTTTTATCTGCTAGGATAGGAAGCATAGTCATATCTGATCATGCTGAGGTGATCCTGGACATAAAACTCAACGGGGCATTCAATCAGTCAAGACATTGGAGGTTGAATACAACCATTCTTAAAGACCATACATTCACATCATATTTTATTACAGAGTTTAAAGCGTTTTTCTTTATTAACTCTCAATCAACAGATAACTCTTCGCTCCTTTGGGAGACCTGTAAAGCGTATGCCAGGGGTCTGATTATGTCATACACAGCTACTAAGAGACGAAAAAAGCGGGAAAAGCAAAACATGTTAGCGGGTGAATTAAGAACTAAAGAGAAGGACTATATTAAAACGCCCACTCCTGCCCTATTAAAGGAAATATCAGTCATTAGATCAACGTTAGACTCTCTCCTAACACAGGGCGCTGAAAATAACAGTAGATTTGTCAGGCAAAAGCTATATGAACATGGCGATAAGCCAGGAAAGTACTTGGCATACCTAGCTAGAAAGAGGGCTGACTCTCAGTCAATTGCTACTATTACTGACCCTGATGGTAATCATTTATATGAAAATAAATTGATAAGTGACTCATTTAAGAAATTTTATACAAACCTTTATGCCTCAGAACTGCCAAAGGATGCACCCAAATTAATGGAGAACTTCTTTTGTAAGATTGAGCTCCCTACTATCTCCGAAGAGCAGAGGTCCCTCCTTAATGCCCCTATTACCAAGGAAGAGATAATGTTCGCAATTAAGAATCTGCAAAATGGTAAGGCCCCGGGACCAGACGGGTTTTGTAGTGAGTTCTATAAAGAGTTCCATGACCTGATCCTTGAGCCATTGCGTGATATGTTTAACCACTCATTTTCAAATGACCAACTTCCTCAAACGCTGAGAGAAGCCAGCATTTCACTTATTCTCAAAAAGGGAAAATGTCCAGAGTCTTGTTCTTCGTACAGACCAATTTCCCTCCTGAATGTGGATAGAAAATTGCTTTCTAAAATCCTAGCCACAAGATTAGAGGACTTACTGCCACTAATTGTGAAAGGAGACCAAACTGGCTTCATTAGGGGCCGTAAGTCATGCAACAATGTCAGGCGGCTTCTTAATGTAATTCAAGCCTACCAACAAAGTGCTATGGATGGTCTTGTGCTCTCCTAGATGCTGAGAAAGCATTTGATCGTGTGGAGTGGTCTTACCTATTATTTGCTCTAAATAAATTTGGTCTGGGGGACAACTTTATAAAATGGGTGAAAGTTTTATATGATGACCCTCAGGCTGCTGTCCTTACTAATGGGCTAAGGTCAAATAGCTTCTCTATACACAGAGGTACCAGACAGGGCTGTCCTTTATCCCCCCTCCTCTTTGCACTCGTTATGGAACCACTGGCCGAGGCCATCAGGGTAACGCCTGCTATACAGGGGCTGCTCATTGGTGATGTTCACCATAAAATAAGCTTGTATGCTGATGATGTCCTGATACTCATCTCTAGTCCCGAGACTTCAATTACATCTCTTATTAATATTATGAATTATTCAGTGAATTCTCAGGCTACAAGATTAACCTTACTAAGTCAGAGGCTATGCCACTTGGTAGCCTACACTCGGTACCTAATACTTCTCCCCCATCCCTTTTAAATGGTCTCCCTCAGGTTTCATGATGACCAGGTGGCGAATCGCATCTCTGCATGTCTGGCAGACATATCAGTGTGGATGACGGATCACCACCTCAAGCTGAACCTCGGCAAGACGGAGCTGCTCTTCCTCCCGGGGAAGGACTGCCCGTTCCATGATCTCGCCATCACGGTTGACAACTCCATTGTTTCCTCCTCCCAGAGCGCTAAGAACCTTGGCGTGATCCTGGACAACACCCTGTCGTTCTCAACTAACATCAAGGCGGTGGCCCGTTCCTGTAGGTTCATGCTCTACAACATCCGCAGAGTACGCCCTTGCCTCACACAGGAAGCGGCGCAGGTCCTAATCCAGGCACTTGTCATCTCCCGTCTGGATTACTGCAACTCGCTGTTGGCTGGGCTCCCTGCCTGTGCCATCAAACCCCTACAACTCATCCAGAACGCCGCAGCCCGTCTGGTGTTCAACCTTCCCAAGTTCTCTCACGTCACCCCGCTCCTCCGCTCTCTCCACTGGCTTCCAGTTGAAGCTCGCATCCGCTACAAGACCATGGTGCTTGCCTACGGAGCTGTGAGGGGAACGGCACCGCAGTACCTCCAGGCTCTGATCAGGCCCTACACCCAAACAAGGGCACTGCGTTCATCCACCTCTGGCCTGCTCGCCTCCCTACCACTGAGGAAGTACAGTTCCCGCTCAGCCCAGTCAAAACTGTTCGCTGCTCTGGCCCCCCAATGGTGGAACAAACTCCCTCACGACGCCAGGACAGCGGAGTCAATCACCACCTTCCGGAGACACCTGAAACCCCACCTCTTCAAGGAATACCTAGGATAGGATAAGTAATCCTTCTCACCCCCCTCCCCCTTAATGATTTAGATGCACTATTGTAAAGTGGCTGTTCCACTGGATGTCAGAAGGTGAATTCACCAATTTGTAAGTCGCTCTGGATAAGAGCGTCTGCTAAATGACTTAAATGTAATGTAAATGTAATGTACAAAGCCAATTTTGTTCCCTTGTTTGATACAATAAGACAGGATCTGGAGCGCTGGAACTCTCTCCCGGTTTCTTGGTTGGGTAGAATATCCCTTTTGAAAATGAACATCTTACCTAGGCTACTTTACCCAATCCAAATGATCCCAGTATTACTCTCCAATACAGTAATAAAGGATGTAAATGGATGGCTAAGTTCCTTTATATGGAGTAAACGCAAGCCAAGACTTAAGATGGCAATATTGCAGCTGCCAAGTTCTATGGGCGGCTTGGACCTGCCCAATATCAGGTTCTATCAATGGTGTGCCCACCTTTGTTATATTTCTGACTGGATCACAAATGATGACTCCTCTATTTGGTTAGACATTGAGACTTCTCTTTCAAAATACCCCTTACAGGATCTTTTATTCTTCAGAAGTTTCAAGTCTGTAAAAGATCACTGCAATAATCCCGTTACACTTAACACACTCAAAGTATGGAGGTCAGTTCAACGCTTCCTGGGAAGGTCCAAACTAACCTCTGCTCTTACCCCAATTCTTAATAACCCAGATTTCAGTCCAGGATTGCTGGATGCAGGTTTTAACTTATGGCTTACTAAGGGCATACGCAGGCTAAATGACTTGTTTGCTGATAAGATTTTGTTGTCATTTGAGCAGATGGTCGAGAAATATCGACTCCCAAAGCAGGACTTTTTCCGCTTCCTACAAGTAAGACATTATATTCTGAAGAGCACCACCTTAATTGGTAACCCTGATATGTCTGTCATTGAAAAAATGCTTTTTCTCCCACAAAGGAAAATGTCTGTAAGTCTGTTTTATGATACTTTAAGGTCCTTTTCTGCTGTCAACACACAGAGGGTGAAACAAGTGTGGGAGAAAGAATTGTCTGTTACTATTGACGAAGAGACGTGGGAGGACATTTGAAGATATGCAAAAACAATATCTATATGTAACCGTACTAGAGCAATCCAATTAAGAATAATACACAGATTGCATATATCCCCAAATCGCAGACATGCTTTTAGCCCCACTTCCTCTTCCCTCAGTGTCTTAAATACAAAACTGATACAGGCACCCTAACACATTGTTTATGGTCATGTACCAAAATACAAAGATACTGGTCTGGTGTTCTGCAAGAAATTGAAAAGATCCTAGGGGTTGATCTAGAGCTGGACCCAGTTTCTTTATTGTTAAGTCTCCCTAGTAGGCATGTTACTTCTGTGGGTAAAAGGAGGCTTTACAACATCCTTACCTTCGCAGCGAGGAAAAACATCCTTTTACAGTGGATTAGTAATAAGGTCCCTTCTATTAAAGATTGGCATAAGATACTATTTGAATGGGTGCCTCTGGAATATCTGACATGTACATTGCATTCTAAAACAGACCAGTTCTACAAAGTATGTGAACCTTATCTAAATTACCTAGAACCTGATGTATCAGCTATTATGCTGCAAGGATTCACTTAGAATGGCGGAGATCTATGTATCTTAGAACTACACTGTACGTTCCAAGTGTGGAACCTAACCTCTTGGTTTAAACTGAGCTTTTTGTTTAATTTCTGTTTGTAAGTTGGTTTAAAATGTATGTATTGAGAGAGGCAATGATGGTGATTTGTTTTTGTTCTGTGTGCCTTGTCTCTGTTGTTGTATCTCTTAATTTGGGTGAAAACTGTGAAATTCCAATAAAAAATACTATTACAAAAAAAAAAAAAAAACAAGGAATTTGAGGAGTGGTTGAACAACGAGTTTTAATGACTCCAACCTAATTAAACGAGAACTTCCGAATTCAACTGTACGTATCTGCCCTGTACAGTATTTATCTTCCTGTGCATCCCTCTATCTGCCCTGTACAGTATTTATCTTCCTGTACATCTCTCTATCTGCCCTGTACAGTATTTATCTTCCTGTACATCTCTCTATCTGCCCTGTACAGTATTTATCTTCCTGTACATCTCTCTATCTGCCCTGTACAGTATTTATCTTCCTGTACATCTCTCTATCTGCCCTGTACAGTATTTATCTTCCTGTACATCTCTCTATCTGCCCTGTACAGTATTTATCTTCCTGTACATCTCTCTATCTGCCCTGTACAGTATTTATCTTCCTGTGCATCTCTCTATCTGCCCTGTACAGTATTTATCTTCCTGTACATCTCTCTATCTGCCCTGTACAGTATTTATCTTCCTGTACATCCCTCTATCTGCCCTGTACAGTATTTATCTTCCTGTACATCTCTCTATCTGCCCTGTACAGTATTTATCTTCCTGTACATCTCTCTATCTGCCCTGTACAGTATTTATCTTCCTGTGCATCTCTCTATCTGCCCTGTACAGTATTTATCTTCCTGTACATCTTCCAGTACATCTCTCTCCCTTTCTATCTGCCCTGTACAGGAGGTTATCTCTCCTCGAAGCGGATTCTATTACAGTAAGCTACAAAAGGACTTCGCTTCACTGGGAACTTATACCCCTGGCATTGTCTGTTTGTCTGTCAGTGCATGTGTGTCACAGTGTGTGTGTGTCACAGTGTGTGTGTCTCACTGTGTGTGTGTCTCACTGTGTGTGTGTCTCACCGTGTGTGTGTGTCTCACTGTGTGTGTGTGTGTGTCTGTCATCACAGGAGGAGGGTTACAGACCAGAGGAGAGCCCATCACTCAGTCACCTTTAACACAGTCTCAGAAACCAAACCCTGGGAACAGCCACCTTTAACAGTCTCTAAGAGTCTCAGAAACCAAACCCTGGGAACAGCCACCTTTAACAGTCTCTAAGAGTCTCAGAAACCAAACCCTGGGAACAGCCACCTTTAACAGTCTCTAAGAGTCTCAGAAACCAAACCCTGGGAACAGCCACCTTTAACAGTCTCTAAGAGTCTCAGAAACCAAACCCTGGGAACAGCCACCTTTAACAGTCTCTAAGATTCTCAGAAACCAAACCCTGGGAACAGCCACCTTTAACAGTCTCTAAGAGTCTCAGAGACCAAACCCTGGGAACAGCCACCTTTAACAGTCTCTAAGAGTCTCAGAAACCAAACCCTGGGAACAGCCACCTTTAACAGTCTCTAAGAGTCTCAGAAACCAAACCCTGGGAACAGCCACCTTTAACAGTCTCTACGAGTCTCAGAGACCAAACCCTGGGAACAGCCACCTTTAACAGTCTCTACGAGTCTCAGAGACCAAACCCTGGGAACAGCCACCTTTAACAGTCTCTAAGAGTCTCAGAAACCAAACCCTGGGAACAGCCACCTTTAACAGTCTCTAAGAGTCTCAGAAACCAAACCCTGGGAACAGCCACCTTTAACAGTCTCTAAGAGTCTCAGAAACCAAACCCTGGGAACAGCCACCTTTAACAGTCTCTAAGAGTCTCAGAAACCAAACCCTGGGAACAGCCACCTTTAACAGTCTCTAAGAGTCTCAGAAACCAAACCCTGGGAACAGCCACCTTTAACAGTCTCTAAGAGTCTCAGAAACCAAACCCTGGGAACAGCCACCTTTAACAGTCTCTAAGATTCTCAGAAACCAAACCCTGGGAACAGCCACCTTTAACAGTCTCTAAGAGTCTCAGAGACCAAACCCTGGGAACAGCCACCTTTAACAGTCTCTAAGAGTCTCAGAAACCAAACCCTGGGAACAGCCACCTTTAACAGTCTCTAAGAGTCTCAGAGACCAAACCCTGGGAACAGCCACCTTTAACAGTCTCTAAGAGTCTCAGAGACCAAACCCTGGGAACAGCCACCTTTAACAGTCTCTACGAGTCTCAGAGACCAAACCCTGGGAACAGCCACCTTTAACAGTCTCTAAGATTCTCAGAGACCAAACCCTGGGAACAGCCACCTTTAACAGTCTCTAAGAGTGTCAGAGACCAAACCCTGGGAACAGCCACCTTTAACAGTCTCTAAGAGTCTCAGAGACCAAAACCTGGGAACAGCCACCTTTAACAGTCTCTAAGATTCTCAGAGACCAAACCCTGAGAACAGCCACCTTTAACAGTCTCTAAGAGTCTCAGAGACCAAACCCTGGGAACAGCCACCTTTAACAGTCTCTAAGAGTCTCAGAGACCAAACCCTGGGAACAGCCACCTTTAACAGTCTCTAAGAGTCTCAGAGACCAAACCCTGGGAACAGCCACCTTTAACAGTCTCTAAGAGTCTCAGAGACCAAACCCTGGGAACAGCCACCTTTAACAGTCTCTAAGAGTCTCAGAGACCAAACCCTGGGAACAGCCACCTTTAACAGTCTCTAAGAGTCTCAGAGACCAAACCCTGGGAACAGCCACCTTTAACAGTCTCTAAGAGTCTCAGAGACCAAACCCTGGGAACAGCCACCTTTAACAGTCTCTAAGAGTCTCAGAGACCAAACCCTGGGAACAGCCACCTTTAACAGTCTCTAAGAGTCTCAGAGACCAAACCCTGGGAACAGCCACCTTTAACAGTCTCTAAGAGTCTCAGAGACCAAACCCTGGGAACAGCCACCTTTAAGAGTCTCTAAGAGTCTCAGAGACCAAACCCTGGGAACAGACACCTTTAACAGTCTCTAAGAGTCTCAGAGACCAAACCCTGGGAACAGCCACCTTTAACAGTCTCTAAGAGTCTCAGAGACCAAACTCTGGGAACAGCCACCTTTAACAGTCTCTAAGAGTCTCAGAGACCAAACCCTGGGAACAGCCACCTTTAACAGTCTCTAAGAGTCTCAGAGACCAAACCCTGGGAACAGCCACCTTTAACAGTCTCTAAGAGTCTCAGAGACCAAACCCTGGGAACAGCCACCTTCAACAGTCTCTACGAGTCTCAGAGACCAAACCCTGGGAACAGCCACCTTTAACAGTCTCTACGAGTCTCAGAGACCAAACCCTGGGAACAGCCACCTTTAACAGTCTCTAAGAGTCTCAGAGACCAAACCCTGGGAACAGCCACCTTTAACAGTCTCTACGAGTCTCAGAGACCAAACCCTGGGAACAGCCACCTTTAACAGTCTCTAAGAGTCTCAGAGACCAAACCCTGGGAACAGCCACCTTTAACAGTCTCTACGAGTCTCAGAGACCAAACCCTGGGAACAGCCACCTTTAACAGTCTCTAAGAGTCTCAGAGACCAAACCCTGGGAACAGCCACCTTCAACAGTCTCTACGAGTCTCAGAGACCAAACCCTGGGAACAGCCACCTTTAACAGTCTCTAAGAGTCTCAGAGACCAAACCCTGGGAACAGCCACCTTTAACAGTCTCTAAGAGTCTCAGAGACCAAACCCTGGGAACAGCCACCTTTAACAGTCTCTAAGAGTCTCAGAGACCAAACCCTGGGAACAGCCACCTTTAAGAGTCTCAGAGACCACCCGAGCCAGACAGAAATGGAGATCTGCACGAGCGTGTGGCTTTAACCACCCGGCTCCGTATAACATACAACGGCACGAGAAAGGAACCCTAGACCCCCTCAAGGCCATGGCCTTCGTAAAGGCCAACATCCTACCGAGGTCGGACGAAGCAAATGGTTGAATGTTGACCTATTTGGCGATTAGGTAATGGATGAATGTTGACCTATTTGGCGATTAGGGTAATGGATGAATGTGTCTTTACACTGCAGACTCAGTCTTTCTTTTGTAGATACTGTATTGCGTTGCTGGTACCATTGGTTGATGTTGTTAGGTAACGTTAGAGAACGTTGCTGGTACCATTGGTTGATGTTGTTAGTGAACGTTGCTGGTACCATTGGTTGTTGTTGTTAGTGAACGTTGCTGGTACCATTGGTTGATGTTTTTAGGTAACGTTAGTGAACGTTGCTGGTACCATTGGTTGATGTTGTTATTATTAGGTAACGTTAGTGAACGTTGCTGGTACCATTGGTTGTTGTTATTAGGTAACGTTGCTGGTACCATTGGTTGATATTGTTAGGTAACGTTAGTGAACGTTGCTGGTACCATTGGTTGATGTTGTTAGGTAACGTTAGTGAACGTTGCTGGTACCATTGGTTGTTGTTATTAGGTAACGTTGCTGGTACCATTGGTTGATATTGTTAGGTAACGTTAGTGAACGTTGCTGGTACCATTGGTTGTTATTATTAGGTAACGTTAGTGAACGTTGCTGGTACCATTGGTTGATGTTGTTAGTTAACGTTGCTGGTACCATTGGTTGATGTTGTTAGGTAACGTTAGAGAACGTTGCTGGTACCATTGGTTGATATTGTTAGGTAACGTTAGTGAACGTTGCTGGTACCATTGGTTGATGTTGTTAGGTAACGTTAGAGAACGTTGCTGGTACCATTGGTTGATGTTGTTATTATTAGGTAACGTTAGTGAACGTTAGAGAACGTTGCTGGTACCATTGGTTGATGTTGTTATTATTAGGTAACGTTAGTGAACGTTGCTGGTACCATTGGTTGATGTTGTTAGTGAACGTTGCTGGTACCATTGGTTGATGTTGTTAGTGAACGTTGCTGGTACCATTGGTTGATGTTGTTAGTGAACGTTGCTGGTACCATTGGTTGATGTTGTTAGTGAACGTTGCTGGTACCATTGGTTGATGTTGTTAGTGAACGTTGCTGGTACCATTGGTTGATGTTTGTTAGGGAACGGTGCTGGTACCATTGGTTGTTATTATTAGGTAACGTTAGTGCCTTAGCTCTGGTAATTAAATTCTCCTTCTGTTGTAAGTCTTATGTTATTACCATGAAGCTGCTCATTTCTATTTCGCGATGGCACCCAGGGTAGATAAAGCACAGTTCTGTTATTAGGTTATGTCATTTCTGTAAAGACGTTGCTGCCAGTGGTATTGCTGTAAAATGCAATTGATCAAATGTTTTATACTTTCTTTCAAAACAGCCTTGTTTTGGGTTGTAAATATATATTTGTTATTTATTTGTTATGCTCAACTTGTTTTAAATCCTTCACTATTTCAGCAGGGCTCTCGACTCGATAGGTTCACTGGTTATAGCCATGCTATTACCTTGTAACCCTGCACATTGACTTGGGCCCGGTAGTCCCAAGGACCCTTCAGTCAGCATTTCACTGTTAGTCCACACCTGTTGTTTACCAAGCATTTCACTGTTAGTCCACACCTGTTGTTTACCAAGCATTTCACTGTTAGTCTACACCTGTTGTTTACCAAGCATTTCACTGTTAGTCCACACCTGTTGTTTACCAAGCATTTCACTGTTAGTCCACACCTGTTGTTTACCAAGCATTTCACTGTTAGTCTACACCTGTTGTTTACCAAGGACCCTTCAGTCAGCATTACACTGTTAGTCCACACCTGTTGTTTACCAAGCATTTCACTGTTAGTCCACACCTGTTGTTTACCAAGGACCCTTCAGTCAGCATTACACTGTTAGTCCACACCTGTTGTTTACCAAGCATTTCACTGTTAGTCTACACCTGTTGTTTACCAAGCATTTCACTGTTAGTCTACACCTGTTGTTTACCAAGCATTTCACTGTTAGTCCACACCTGTTGTTTACCAAGCATTTCACTGTTAGTCCACACCTGTTGTTTACCAAGCATTTCACTGTTAGTCTACACCTGTTGTTTACCAAGGACCCTTCAGTCAGCATTACACTGTTAGTCTACACCTGTTGTTTACCAAGGACCCTTCAGTCAGCATTACACTGTTAGTCCACACCTGTTGTTTACCAAGCATTACACTGTTAGTCTACACCTGTTGTTTACCAAGCATTTCACTGTTAGTCTACACCTGTTGTTTACCAAGCATTTCACTGTTAGTCTACACCTGTTGTTTACCAAGCATTTCACTGTTAGTCCACACCTGTTGTTTACCAAGCATTTCACTGTTAGTCTACACCTGTTGTTTACCAAGCATTTCACTGTTAGTCCACACCTGTTGTTTACCAAGCATTTCACTGTTAGTCTACACCTGTTGTTTACCAAGCATTTCACTGTTAGTCTACACCTGTTGTTTACCAATCATTTCACTGTTAGTCAACACCTGTTGTTTACCAGGCATTTCACTGTTAGTCTACACCTGTTGTTTACCAAGCATTTCACTGTTAGTCCACACCTGTTGTTTACCAAGCATTTCACTGTTAGTCAACACCTGTTGTTTACCAGGCATTTCACTGTTAGTCTACACCTGTTGTTTACCAAGCATTTCACTGTTAGTCTACACCTGTTGTTTACCAAGCATTTCACTGTTAGTCCACACCTGTTGTTAACCAAGGACCCTTCAGTCAGCATTTCACTGTTAGTCCACACCTGTTGTTTACCAAGCATTTCACTGTTAGTCTACACCTGTTGTTTACCAAGCATTTCACTGTTAGTCTACACCTGTTGTTTACCAAGCATTTCACTGTTAGTCCACACCTGTTGTTTACCAATCATTTCACTGTTAGTCAACACCTGTTGTTTACCAAGGACCCTTCAGTCAGCATTTCACTGTTAGTCCACACCTGTTGTTTACCAAGCATTTCACTGTTAGTCCACACCTGTTGTTTACCAAGCATTTCACTGTTAGTCTACACCTGTTGTTTACCAATCATTTCACTGTTCGTCTACACCTGTTGTTTACCAATCATTTCACTGTTCGTCTACACCTGTTGTTTACCAAGCATTTCACTGTTAGTCTACACCTGTTGTTTACCAAGCATTTCACTGTTAGTCTACACCTGTTGTTTACCAAGGACCCTTCAGTCAGCATTTCACTGTTAGTCTACACCTGTTGTTTACCAAGGACCCTTCAGTCAGCATTACACTGTTAGTCCACACCTGTTGTTTACCAAGCATTACACTGTTAGTCCACACCTGTTGTTTACCAAGCATTTCACTGTTAGTCCACACCTGTTGTTTACCAAGCATTTCACTGTTAGTCCACACCTGTTGTTTACCAAGGACCCTTCAGTCAGCATTTCACTGTTAGTCTACACCTGTTGTTTACCAAGCATTTCACTGTTAGTCTACACCTGTTGTTTACCAAGCATTTCACTGTTAGTCTACACCTGTTGTTTACCAAGCATTTCACTGTTAGTCTACACCTGTTGTTTACCAAGCATTTCACTGTTAGTCCACACCTGTTGTTTACCAAGCATTTCACTGTTAGTCTACACCTGTTGTTTACCAAGCATTTCACTGTTAGTCCACACCTGTTGTTTACCAAGCATTTCACTGTTAGTCCACACCTGTTGTTTACCAAGGACCCTTCAGTCAGCATTTCACTGTTAGTCCACACCTGTTGTTTACCAAGCATTTCACTGTTAGTCTACACCTGTTGTTTACCAAGCATTTCTCTGTTAGTCTACACCTGTTGTTTACCAAGCATTTCACTGTTAGTCCACACCTGTTTACTATGCAAATACAATTTGATTTAAAAAATGTGATTTGATTACAAGTGATTACAGGTGATTACAGGTTATTACAGGTGATTACAAGTGATTACAGGTGATTACAGGTGATTACAAGTGATTACAGGTGATTACAGGTGATCACAGGTGATTACAGGTGGGTACAGGTGGGTACAGGTGATTACAGGTGATTACAGGTGGGTATAAATACAATAAAACCAGAAGGCATTATAACTTTGACTGGGACTAAGAACTAGTGTTGTTTTTCCAGTGATGAGTTTGTCACAATGACCCCCAGAGCAACAGGTAGCCGAGCAGTTAGAGAGATGGGACAGGAAGATAAAAGCTGCTCGCTTCTTCGAATACCCCAGCTGAAAAATGTGTCAATGTGCCCTTGAGCAAGGCACTCACAACAGAATGGAGAACAAGTCAAGGGTTATGAATACTTTCTGAAGGCACTTTAACCTAAATTGCTCTCTGAGAGTAGTGGCAGACCCTGGCTGTGACCCTAATCTCTGAGAGTAATGGCAGACCCTGGCTGTGACCCTACTCTCTGAGAGTAATGGCAGACCCTGGCTGTGACCCTACTCTCTGAGAGTAGTGGCAGACCCTGGCTGTGACCCTACTCTCTGAGAGTAATGACAGACCCTGGCTGTGACCCTACTCTCTGAGAGTAATGACAGACCCTGGCTGTGACCCTACTCTCTGAGGGTAATGACAGACCCTGGCTGTGACCCTACTCTCTGAGAGTAATGACAGACCCTGGCTGTGACCCTATTCTCTGAGAGTAATGACAGACCCTGGCCGTGACCCTACTCTGAGAGTAATGGCAGACCCTGGCTGTGACCCTACTCTCTGAGAGTAATGACAGACCCTGGCTGTGACCCTACTCTCTGAGAGTAATGACAGACCCTGGCTGTGACCCTACTCTCTGAGAGTAATGACAGACCCTGGCTGTGACCCTACTCTCTGAGAGTAATGACAGACCCTGGCTGTGACCCTACTCTCTGAGAGTAATGACAGACCCTGGCTGTGACCCTACTCCCTGAGAGTAATGACAGACCCTGGCTGTGACCCTACTCTCTGAGAGTAATGGTAGACCCTGGCTGTGACCCTACTCTCTGAGAGTAATAGACCCTGGCTGTGACCCTACTCTCTGAGAGTAATGACAGACTCTGGCTGTGACCCTACTCTCTGAGAGTAATGGCAGACCCTGGCTGTGACCCTACTCTCTGAGAGTAATGACAGACCCTGGCCGTGACCCTACTCTGAGAGTAATGGCAGACCCTGGCTGTGACCCTACTCTCTGAGAGTAATGACAGACCCTGGCTGTGACCCTACTCTCTGAGAGTAATGACAGACCCTGGCTGTGACCCTACTCTCTGAGAGTAATGGCAGACCCTGGCTGTGACCCTACTCTCTGAGAGTAATGACAGACCCTGGCTGTGACCCTACTCTCTGAGGGTAATGACAGACCCTGGCTGTGACCCTACTCTCTGAGGGCAATGGCAGACCCTGGCTGTGACCCTACTCTCTGAGGGCAATGGCAGACCCTGGCTGTGACCCTACTCTCTGAGGGCAATGGCAGACCCTGGCTGTGACCCTACTCTCTGAGAGTAATGACAGACCCTGGCTGTGACCCTACTCTCTGAGAGTAATGGCAGACCCTGGCTGTGACCCTACTCTCTGAGGGTAATGACAGACCCTGGCTGTGACCCTACTCTCTGAGAGTAATGACAGACCCTGGCTGTGACCCTACTCTCTGAGAGTAATGACAGACCCTGGCTGTGACCCTACTCTCTGAGAGTAATAGACCCTGGCTGTGACCCTACTCTCTGAGAGTAATGACAGACTCTGGCTGTGACCCTACTCTCTGAGAGTAATGGCAGACCCTGGCTGTGACCCTATTCTCTGAGAGTAGTGGCAGACCCTGGCTGTGACCCTACTCTCTGAGAGTAATGACAGACCCTGGCTGTGACCCTACTCTCTGAGAGTAATGACAGACCCTGGCCGTGACCCTACTCTGAGAGTAATGGCAGACCCTGGCTGTGACCCTACTCTCTGAGAGTAATGACAGACCCTGGCTGTGACCCTACTCTCTGAGAGTAATGACAGACCCTGGCTGTGACCCTACTCTCTGAGAGTAATGACAGACCCTGGCTGTGACCCTACTCTCTGAGAGTAATGACAGACCCTGGCTGTGACCCTACTCTCTGAGAGTAATGACAGACCCTGGCCGTGACCCTACTCTGAGAGTAATGGCAGACCCTGGCTGTGACCCTACTCTCTGAGAGTAATGACAGACCCTGGCTGTGACCCTACTCTCTGAGAGTAATGACAGACCCTGGCTGTGACCCTACTCTCTGAGAGTAATGGCAGACCCTGGCTGTGACCCTACTCTCTGAGAGTAATGACAGACCCTGGCTGTGACCCTACTCTCTGAGAGTAATGACAGACCCTGGCTGTGACCCTACTCTCTGAGAGTAATGACAGACCCTGGCCGTGACCCTACTCTGAGAGTAATGGCAGACCCTGGCTGTGACCCTACTCTCTGAGAGTAATGACAGACCCTGGCTGTGACCCTACTCTCTGAGAGTAATGGCAGACCCTGGCTGTGACCCTACTCTCTGAGAGTAATGACAGACCCTGGCCGTGACCCTACTCTCTGAGAGTAATGGCAGACTCTGGCTGTGACCCTACTCTCTGAGAGTAATGGCAGACCCTGGCTGTGACCCTACTCTCTGAGAGTAATAGACCCTGGCTGTGACCCTACTCTCTGAGAGTAATGACAGACTCTGGCTGTGACCCTACTCCCTGAGAGTAATGACAGACCCTGGCTGTGACCCTACTCTCTGAGAGTAATGGCAGACCCTGGCTGTGACCCTACTCTCTGAGAGTAATGGCAGACTCTGGCTGTGACCCTACTCTCTGAGGGTAATGGCAGACCCTGGCTGTGACCCTACTCTCTGAGGGTAATGGCAGACCCTGGCTGTGACCCTACTCTCTGAGAGTAATGGCAGACTCTGGCTGTGACCCTACTCTCTGAGGGTAATGGTAGACCCTGGCTGTGACCCTACTCTCTGAGAGTAATGGCAGACTCTGGCTGTGACCCTACTCTCTGAGAGTAATGGCAGACTCTGGCTGTGACCCTACTCTCTGAGAGTAATGGCAGACCCTGGCTGTGACCCTACTCTCTGAGAGTAATGACAGACCCTGGCTGTGACCCTACTCTCTGAGGGTAGAGTTGGGATATGCAAAAAACAAACATGTTTCCAACTCACACATGCGTATTGATACACACTTGTACATATGTGAAATAGGACAATTACAGGCACCCACCAAATTATTATTATTATTATTATTATTTAAATGCTACACAGCCTGTGTGATGTGATTCAGAAGTAATTTGGGCAATACCCCCCCCCCCCAAACTGCAGAAGATAAAACCCCATTAAACGAATGCTTTGTGGTTTTCTCGGTCTCATAAGAAAACACCTTCAGTTGAAGTTCAAAGCTTGTCCATCCTATTCTCTTTATATGATCTTATATGCAGCACAGCAGACCCTTACACCGGGCTGCGGCTGTCTCGATGATCTCCCTGCGTGAAGGAATCAAGAATCAGACACCAGAGGGTCACGTGATCCCCAGGAGGCGGTGCGGTCGCGTCTATCAGCCAGTAGCAGCACACGTCAATCCAACACCAGGTTCCATGGAGAATGCCGAGATAACTCGAATAACGGTACGCTACAAAATTTATGTGGGAGAAATGATCTTCGTTTGATAAACAACCGAATATGCGTTTGTCGCGCGCATCAATAAACCGCACATAAAACAACAACAACAACAACAACAACAAACGGCAGAACTGTTTTTCATCTCGTCACGAAACCCAACAGCTCCAACCGAGACAGAACCATTGTCTGAATATATGTTTAGGATGGCCTGGATAGGCAAGGTAAGACGGATTCTCTCTTTAAACAAGTGCCAATTTGATTAACAGACTGTATTAACTATGTGTGATTCAAAAGGAGCATACATTGACTGGGCAGTGTGACGGTAGTGTTTTGAATATTATACGTTGCTGTATTCAGCTGGACGCTGTTCGCGGTGTAACTGTTTCCCTCTTCTGCCCTCTTTTTTTGACCACCAATTGTGGTTGACTGGTGGGTTAACGTTCAATCGGTTATAATATAACGGGAAACAGTATTGTAGAGGCCTCAAGGATACAAAGTATCCAACGATAACCGTTGATCTGGTATGTATCCACATGCGTTGTGCAGGGATTCCCCTTAGCCTATGTTTAGAGAACAGGGTCTGCGATGTGTGCAAATAATTATTTAGTATGGCTTCCATTACCCAAGTTAAATTAAGTCCCACATTTATTATCATGCCATGGACCATTGTGGTAAACAATTTGAGCTCGAATTCACGTTTTAAATAGACTGATCATCAATTTAAATGCCCGGCAGTGACTCCAAATAGCCTATTATATTTGTATTGTCAAACAACTTATTTTTCTGCACACGCACACACACACACACACACACACACACACACACACACACACACACACACACACACACACACACACACAGTCTGGGTAACCTTTAATGAACTATTTGGCAGTCTTATGGTTGGGGGTAGAAGCTGTCTCGGAGCCTGTTGGTCCGAGAGCCCATGCCAGACGGTAACAGAGAGAACAGTCTATGGCTTGGATGCCTGGAGTCTTTGGCAATTTTTCTGGTCTTCCTCTGACACCGCCTGGTACTGAGGTCCTGGATGGCAGGGTGCTCAGCCCCAGTGATGTACTGGGCTGTTCGCACCACCCTCTGTAGCATCTTGAGGTCGAGGCGGTGCATTTGCCATACCAAGTAATTCAGCAAGTCAAGATGCTCTCGATGGTGCAGCTGTATAACTTTTTGTGGATCCTAGGCCCCATGCCATATATTTTAATCTTTCAGAGGGGCAAGAGGTGCTGTCGTGCCCCCTTCACGACTGAGTTGGTGTGTGTGGACCATGTCCTTAGTGGTGTAGACGCCAAAGAACTTGAAGCTCTCGACCCGCTCCACTAAAGCCCTGTCGATGTGGATGGGGGCGTGCTCTCCCCTCTTTCTCCTATAATCCATGATAGTTTACTGACGTTGAGGGAGAGGTTGTTGTCCTGCCAACACACTGCCAAGTCTCTGGCCTTCTCATCGCTGTCTGTGATCAGGCCTACCACCGCCTTGTCCTTTGCAAACTTGATGATGGTGTTGAAGTGCATGACTATGCGGTCATGGGTGAGAAGGGGAGTACAGGAAGGGACCAAGCAAATGCACCCCTGAGGGTCCCTCCGTGTTGAGGGCTCAGTACCCTCAGCACCCCCTTACTTCCTGTTGTATTCCTCAACACGAGTATAAAAGGCATTTAGCTCGTTTTTTGGGGGGGGTGGGGGGTTCTACATCATTGGGCATCTCACGGCTGGGTTTCCCTTTATAAGCCCTGTCACATACGACAAGCATCAGAGCCGGTGTAATAGGATTCAACCTTCCTCATATATTGTTATTTTGGATGTTCTTTTAGATTTTTTTCTGCCTGTGTAAGCAGTAGCTCTCGGTGAATTCCATGGAAACGGAATTACACTTTGACTCAGTTTTTTTACTTTAAAATGTACAGTAAGTCAAACAAAGTTTAACAAACCATGTAACTCTATGCTCTAGGACAACTTTTAACAATTAACACTGAACTAGTATTTTACAAAAACACATTTAGTGGAAGAACTGTGCAGATGCAAACTTTGGTAACGGAATTACGGTAAAATCTCCCTCAGGTTTTTATGCGATCATGTTTTCCCGAAAACTTACATTTCTGCTCTGAATTAAGACACAAAGATGTCTGCAGCACAACACAGAACCGTAGATTAGAGTTCAGTACAATAGAGTACAGCACAGTGTAGTTCAGTAGGGTATATTACAATATACCGACAGTGTCAGCAGCAAAGTACCCCCTCACCATCACACCTCCTCCTCCATGCTTCACGGTGGGAACCACACATGCGGCGATCGTCCGTTACCTTACTCTGCGTCTCACTAAGACACGGTGGTTGGAACCAAAAATCGCACATTTGGACTCATCAGGACACATTTCCACAGATCTGATGTCCATTGCTCGTGTTTCTTGGCCCAACCAAGTCTCTTCTTCTTATTGGTGTCCTTTAGTAGTGGTTTCTTTACAGCAAATCAACCATGAAGGCCTGATTCACACAGTCTCCTCTGAACAGTTGATGCTGAGGTGTCTGCTACTTGAACTCTGTGAAGCATTTATTTGGGCTGTAATTTCTGAAGCTGGTAACTCTAATGTACAAAAAAAAAAGTCTTCCTTTCCTGTGGTGGTCCTCATGAGAGCCAGTTTCATCACAGCACTTGATGGTTTTTGTGACTGCACTTGAAGAAACGGTCAAAGTTTTGAAATTTTTTCCGCATTGACTGACCGTCATGTCTTAAAGTAATGATGGACTGTCGTTTCTCTTTGCTCATTTGAGCTGTTCTTGACATAATATAGACTTGGTCTTTTACCAAATAGGGCTATCTTCTGTATAACCCCTACCTTGTCACAACACAACTGATTGGCTCAAACAAGGCACACCTGTTAATTGAAATGCATTCCAGGTGACTACCTCGTAAAAGCTGGTTGAGAGAATTCCAAGTGTTCAAAGCTGCCATCAAAGCAAAGGATGGCTTCTTTGAAGAATCTCAATTTATTTATTTTTTTGGTTACTACATGATTCCATATGTGTTATTTCATATATGCTACAACTATTATTCTACAATGTAGAAAAACCCTGGAATGAGCAGTTGTGTCCAAACGTTTGACTGGTACTGTACGTCTATGATAGGTTTAGATTTGGTCCAGTCCTGTCCGCCTGTGGATGCTAACACCAGACTGAATAAATGTCAACTACTTTTCAAGAGACATTAACCGGAGAGAGAGGGAAAGAGAGGGGGAGGGGCTGCTGAACATAACAGCATGCCAGTGGAAGGGAGGACAGTAGGGAAAGGGGATACCTAGTCAGTTGTACAACTGAATGCATTCAACCGAATAGCAGGTGACCCAACTGTGGTTTGTGATTATTATGATTTGTAGCCAATTCAGCTGCAGTAATTACGTTACAGATTTTTAGGTAATTCTGTTAACAATTTCGTAACATAATTATGAGTTTTGATCACTTAATAATTCATAAACAAAATTAATGTCAGTAAAATCACTATAACTAATTGGTCAACTACTACCAGTTAATGTGAGACTAGTTGGTTACATCTAGGCTACATATTGACCTCCAATCATGTTAGGCCACTGGCACAATATATTAATTTATGGTTAGATTAGAATCGTGAATATAATCATTGGCCTGTACAGAGACTTCCAAATCCACATCTCTATCCATGGGTTAGGAACAGGCCTATCTAGCAAGCTCGTTACTGCAGAACATGAACACATGCAGACCAGAAACCAAAATTAAGTTTTGCTTACAATGTGTTTTGATTAGTGTGAAGCCAAATCCAAACTGGCCTCCTTTTGGTGGGGCGTTTTGCTGCAGGTCAACGCTGATCGGCTAATTATTGAATCATTTTTGTATCAAGGGAGGCCAAATGCTTGTTGGCGTCGATCAATTAAATGCTACCTCAGCAACATGTAATACTCTTTTGGTCCAGACAGCATCAGATACATGGACTACACATAGAGAGACAGAGGGGCACTGTTTCCCTCGCTATGATGATTTCTCTGGTGAGATTCAGCCACTTGTGAACTGACGGAAAATGGAGGAACCAGGTAGATAGAGTCCAGCCATGTCTCTGGCAGCTTTTCAAGTCTCTCTGATACGAGACTCTGGAACTCTCATCCATCTTATTCTCAGTTTTATTTTTATGTTTTATTTCCCCTTTATTTAACCAGGTAGTTATATATATTTATGTAGTTGAGAACACCTTTATTTAACCAGGTAGGCCAGTTGAGAACACCTTTATTTAACCAGGTAGGCCAGTTGTGAACAAGTTCTCATTTACAACTGCGACCTGGACAAGATAAAGCAAAGCAGTTCAACACATACAACAACACAGAGTTACACATGGAATAAACAAAACATACAGTCAATAATACAGTAGAAGAAAATCTATAAACAGCATGTGGATTGGAGGTAGGATAAGAGATGTAGCAATAAATAGGCCATGGTGGTGAAATTTTTACAATATACCAATTAGACACTAGAGTGATTGATGTGCAGAAGATGAATGTACAAGTAGAGATACAGGGGTGCAAAGGAACAAGATAAATGAATAAATACTGTATGGAGATGAGGTAGATAGATGGGCTATTTATAGATGAGCTATGTACAGGTGCAGTGATCTGTGATCTGCTCTGACAGCTGGTGCTTAAAGCTAGTGAGGGAGGTAAGAGTCTCCAGCTTCAGAGATTTTTGCAGTTAGTTCCAGTCATTGGCAGCAGAGAACTGGAAGGAGAGGCGGCCAAAGGAGGAATTGGCTTTGGGGGTGACCAGTGAGAAATACCTGCTGGAGATCGCACGCTACGGTTGGGTGCTGCTATGGTGACGAGCGAGCTGAGATAAGGCAGGGCTTTACCTAACAAAGACTTGTAGATGACCTGGAGCCAGTGGGTTTGGCGATGAGTATGAAGCGAGAGCCAGCCGACGAGCATACAGGTCGCAATGGTGGGTAGTATATGGAGCTTTGGTGAAGCAAAACGGATGGCACTGTGATAAACTACATCCAATTTGTTGAGTAGCGTGCTGGAGGCTATTTTGTAAATGACATCGCCGAAGTCAAGGATCGGCAGGATGGTCAGTTTTACGAGGGTATGTTTAGCAGCATGTGTGAAAGAGGCTTTGTTAGGAAATAGGAAGCCGATTCTAGATTTAACTTTGGATTGGAGATGTTTACAGTCTAGCCAGACACCTAGGTATTTGTAGTTGTCCACACATTCTAAGTCAGAGCCGTCCAGAGTAGTGATGGGGGCAGGTGCAGGCAGCGATCGGTTAAAGAGCATGCATTTAGTTTTACTTGCATTTAAGAGCAGTTGGAGGCCACAGAAGGAGAGTTGTATGGCATTGAAGCTCGTCTGGAGGGTTGTTAACACAGTGTCCAAAGAAGGGCCAGATGTATAAAGAATGGTGTCGTCTGCGTAGAGGTGGATCAAATAATCACCAGCAGCGAGAGCGACATCATTGAAGTATACAGAGAAGAGAGTTGGTCCGAGAATTGAACCCTGTGGCACACCCATAGAGACTGCCAGAGTTCCGGACAACAGGCCCTCCGATTTGACACACTGAACTCTATCAGAGAAGTAGTTGGTGAACCAGGCGAGGCAGTCATTTGAGAAACCAAGGCTGTTGAGTCTGCCGATAAGAATGTTGTGATTGACAAAAGTCGAAAGCCTTGGCCAGGTCCGGTGACCAGACATTATCCAACAAGTGACTGTTGATCTGATGTCCTGCAGAACGTGGCTGGTCATATGTGATACTAGTAGGAACTCTGTGCACAGACAAAGTCAAGATAAACACGATAAAAGTCACTCTGGGTTGGAGCCTCTCCATCGACAGGTAGTTAGATACAGGTAGTTAGATACAGGTAGTTAGAAACAGGTAGTTAGATACAGTTAGGATACAGTGCTTCAGTGTTAAACAGTGACCGATCTCCGTTCAGTTAACACTACAGTATCCATCTGATATCAATGACCTTGATGATGGCGATGACGCCACTGAGACGCACTGCAGTTGCAGTGAGAGAGGACACACTTGGCATGCTCCTGTTTACGCTACAGTCATCAAAACAGTGTGTGTCCAGTCACCATAAGTGTGTGTGTGTGTCCAGTTACCATAACAGTGTGTGTGTCCAGTCACCATAACAGTGTGTGTGTCCAGTCACAATAACAGTGTGTGTGTCCAGTCACCATAACAGTGTGTGTGTGTGTGTGTGTCCAGTCACCATAACAGTGTGTGTGTGTGTGTGTGTGTCCAGTCACCATAACAGTGTGTGTGTGTGTGTGTTTGTGTGTGTGTGTGTGTGTCCAGTCACCATAACAGTGTGTGTGTCCAGTCACCATAACAGTGTGTGTGTGTGTGTGTGTCCAGTCACCATAACAGTGTGTGTCCAGTCACCATAACAGTGTGTGTGTCCAGTCACCATAACAGTGTGTGTGTGTGTGTGTGTGTGTGTGTGTGTGTGTGTGTGTGTGTGTGTGTGTGTGTGTGTGTGTGTGTGTGTGTGTGTGTCCAGTCACCATAACAGTGTGTGTGTGTGTCCAGTGTGTCCAGTCACCATAACAGTGTGTGTGTGTGTCCAGTCACCATAACAGTGTGTGTATGTGTGTGTGTGTGTGTGTGTGTGTGTGTCCAGTCACCATAACAGTGTGTGTGTGTGTGTGTCCAGTCACCATAACAGTGTGTCAAATCAAATCAAATGTATTTATATAACCCTTCGTACATCAGCTGATATCTCAAAGTGCTGTACAGAAACCCAGCCTAAAACCCCAAACAGCAAGCAATGCAGGTGTAGAAGCACGGTGGCTAGGAAAAACTCCCTAGAAAGGCCAAAACCTAGGAAGAAACCTAGAGAGGAACCAGGCTATGTGGGGTGCCCAGTCCTCTTCTGGCTGTGCCGGGTGGAGATTATAACAGAACACGGCCAAGATGTTCAAATGTTCATAAATGACCAGCATGGTCAAATAATAATAATCAAAGGCAGAACAGTTGAAACTGGAGCAGCAGCACGGCCAGGTGGACTGGGGACAGCAAGGAGTCATCATGTCAGGTAGTCCTGAGGCATGGTCCTAGGGCTCAGGTCCTCCGAGAGAGAGAGAAAAGAAAGAAAGAGAAAGAGAGAATTAGAGAGAGCATACTTAAATTCACACAGGACACCGGATAGGACAGGAGAAGTACTCCAGATATAACAAACTGACCCGAGCCCCCGACACATAAACTACTGCAGCATAAATACTGAAGGCTGAGACAGGAGGGTTCCAGTGTGTGTCCAGGCAACATAATAGTGTGTGTGTGAGTCCAGTCACCATAACAGTGTGTGTGTGTGTGTGTCCAGTCACCATAACACTGTGTGTGTGTGTTGTGTTTTGGAATTCTGGTTTGCACTCTTTCAAATCCTTGGCCAGATATCCTATGTTATTACATTGTAATTAGCCGACATTATTCAGGATCAATGACAGTCTCTAAATGGTTAACTTCCTGTCCAGTTATGATCAGGAATAGCTACAGCTACTGGCAGAGTATAGAGGGATGTGTTTGGAAACCTGGTTTAGGTGATTTCAAATCCTTGGCCAGATTTTCTCTGTTATTACATTATTTGGCTACAATGTTACAATTACACGGTTTCCTAGATTATACTGATTTAGCCTTTTAATCATTGGAATGCTTTTAACTTCCTCTCCAGTTACTTAGTTCATGAGAGAGAGAGAGAGAGAGAGAGAGAGGGAGAGAGAGGGGAGAGAGGAGAGAGAGAGAGAGAGAGAGAGAGAACAGGGTTGGAGTTAAAACCTCAGTAAGCATTACACTGTTAGTCTACCCCTGTTGTTTACCAAGCATTTCACTGTTAGTCCACACCTGTTGTTTACCAAGGACCCTTCAGTCAGCATTACACTGTTAGTCCACACCTGTTGTTTAGCAAGCATTTCACTGTTAGTCTACACCTGTTGTTTACCAAGCATTTCACTGTTAGTCCACACCTGTTGTTTACCAAGGACCCTTCAGTCAGCATTACACTGTTAGTCCACACCTGTTGTTTACCAAGCATTTCACTGTTAGTCTACACCTGTTGTTTAGCAAGCATTACACTGTTAGTCCACACCTGTTTACCAAGCATTTCACTGTTAGTCTACACCTGTTGTTTACCAAGCATTTCACTGTTAGTCCACACCTGTTGTTTACCAAGCATTTCACTGTTAGTCCACACCTGTTGTTTACCAAGCATTTCACTGTTAGTCTACACCTGTTGTTTACCAAGCATTTCACTGTTAGTCTACACCTGTTGTTTACCAAGCATTTCACTGTTAGTCTACACCTGTTGTTTACCAAGCATTTCACTGTTAGTCTACACCTGTTGTTTACCAAGCATTTCTCTGTTAGTCTACACCTGTTGTTTACCAAGCATTTCACTGTTAGTCCACACCTGTTGTTTACCAAGGACCCTTCAGTAAGCATTTCACTGTTAGTCCACACCTGTTGTTTACCAAGCATTTCACTGTTAGTCTACACCTGTTGTTTACCAAGCATTTCACTGTTAGTCCACACCTGTTGTTTACCAAGGACCCTTCAGTCAGCATTACACTGTTAGTCCACACCTGTTGTTTATCAAGCATTTCACTGTTAGTCTACACCTGTTGTTTACCAAGCATTTCACTGTTAGTCCACACCTGTTGTTTACCAAGCATTTCACTGTTAGTCCACACCTGTTGTTTACCAAGCATTTCACTGTTAGTCTACACCTGTTGTTTACCAAGGACCCTTCAGTCAGCATTACACTGTTAGTCCACACCTGTTGTTTACCAAGCATTTCACTGTTAGTCTACACCTGTTGTTTACCAAGGACCATTCAGTCAGCATTTCACTGTTAGTCCACACCTGTTGTTTACCAAGGACCATTCAGTCAGCATTTCACTGTTAGTCTACACCTGTTGTTTACCAAGCATTACACTGTTAGTCCACACCTGTTGTTTACCAAGCATTTCACTGTTAGTCTACACCTGTTGTTTACCAAGCATTTCACTGTTAGTCTACACCTGTTGTTTACCAAGCATTTCACTGTTAGTCTACACCTGTTGTTTACCAAGGACCATTCAGTCAGCATTTCACTGTTAGTCTACACCTGTTGTTTACCAAGGACCCTTCAGTCAGCATTACACTGTTAGTCCACACCTGGTGTCTGTCTGTCTGGTGTCTGACTGTCTGGTGTCTGTCTGTCTGGTGTCTGTCTGTCTGGTATCTGGCTGTCTCGTGTCTGACTGTCTCGTGTCTGACTGTCTGGTGTCTGACTGTCTGGTGTCTGTCTGTCTGGTGTCTGTCTGTCTGGTGTCTGTCTGTCTGGTATCTGGCTGTCTCGTGTCTGACTGTCTCGTGTCTGACTGTCTGGTGTCTGTCTGTCTGGTGTCTGACTGTCTGGTGTCTGTCTGTCTGGTGTCTGACTGCAGGTTGAAGGATGGTTTGTCTGGTGTCTGACTGCAGGTTGAAGGGATGGTTGTTCTGTTGTTTTGGGCTGCAGCAGCTGGCCCCCGTTCCTTTGGGACAGACGGGGGGCTCTTTCCTCCTCCTCTCCTCCTTCTGTAGCTCTGATTGGCTATGGTACCGGTCTGTGTAGACTCCGGTCCTGGTCCTGACAGATGTTTGTAGCGTCTCCAATCGAAAATTAAATCTAGAATCGGCTTCCCTATTTTGCAACTAAGCATCCTTCACTCATGCTGCCAAACATACCCTCATAAAACTGACCATCCTACCGATCCTCGATTTCGGCGATGTGATTTACAAAATAGCCTCCAATACCCTACTCAATAAATTGGATGCAGTCTATCACAGTGCCATCCATTTTGTCACCAAAGCCCCATATACTACCCACCACTGCGACCTGTACGCTCTAGTCAGCTGGCCCTCGCTTCATACTCATCGCCAAACCCACTGGCTCCAGGTCATCTACAAGTCTTTGCTAGGTAAAGCCCCGCCTTATCTCAGCTCACTGGTCACCATAGCAACACCCACCTGTAGCACGCGCTCCAGCAGGTATATTGCACTGGTCATCCCCAAAGCCAACACTTGCTTTTGCCGCCTTTCCTTCCAGTTCTCTGCTGCCAATGACTGGAGCAATTTCAAAAATTACTGAAGCTGGAGACTCATATCTCCCTCACTAACTTTAAGCATCAGCTGTCAGAGCAGCTTACCGATCACTCTACCTGTACACAGCCAATCTGTAAATAGCCCACCCGACTACCTCATCCCCATACTGTATTTATTTATCTTCCTCCGTTGCACCCCTGTATCTCTACCTGCACATTCATCTTCTGCACATCTACCATTCCAGTGTTTAATTGCTATATTGTATTTACTTCGCCACCATGGCCTATTTATTGCCTTTACTCCCTTATCTTACCTCATTTGCTCACATTGTACATAGACTTTTTTCTACTGTATTATTGACTGTATGTTTGTTTTACTCCATGTGTAACTCTGTGTTGTTGTTTGTGTCGAACTGCTTTGCTTTATCTTGGCCAGGTCGCATTTGTAAATGAGAACTTGTTCTCAACTTGTCTAACTGGTTAAATAATAGGTAAAATTAAAAAACAATTATATATTTTATTATCTCTATTGTGGCATCAGCATTAGGTATGAAGGACAGCACATCATTACATCCTCGACTTGCATGTTCTGTTAATCAGGTTACTCTGAGCACCGTGGGTGGACGCCCTAATCAGGTTACTCTGAGCACCGTGGGTGGACGCCTAATCAGGTTACTCTGAGCACCGTGGGTGGACGCCTAATCAGGTTACTCTGAGCACCGTGGGTGGATGCCCTAATCAGGTTACTCTGAGCACTGTGGGTGGACGCCTAATCAGGTTACTCTGAGCACCGTGGGTGGACGCCCTAATCAGGTTACTCTGAGCACCGTGGGTGGATGCCCTAATCAGGTTACTCTGAGCACCGTGGGTGGATGTCCTAATCAGGTTACTCTGATCACCGTGGGTGGACGCCTAATCAGGTTACTCTGAGCACCGTGGGTGGATGCCCTAATCAGGTTACTCTGAGCACCGTGGGTGGATGCCCTAATCAGGTTACTCTGAGCACCGTGGGTGGACGCCCAAATCAGGTTACTCTGAGCACCGTGGGTGGACGCCCTAATCAGGTTACTCTGAGCACCGTGGGTGGATGCCCTAATCAGGTTACTCTGAGCACCGTGGGTTCGACATCCTAATCAGGTTACTCTGGGCACCGTGGTGGATACCCTAATCAGGTTACTCTGGGCACCGTGGGTTCGACATCCTAATCAGGTTACTCTGGGCACCGTGGGTGGATACCCTAATCAGGTTACTCTGGGCACCGTGGGTTCGACATCCTAATCAGGTTACTCTGGGCACCGTGGGTGGATACCTAATCAGGTTACTCTGGGCACCGTGGGTTCGACATCCTAATCAGGTTACTCTGGGCACCGTGGGTGGATACC
This sequence comes from Oncorhynchus masou masou, assembly GCF_036934945.1. NCBI lineage: Eukaryota > Metazoa > Chordata > Actinopteri > Salmoniformes > Salmonidae > Oncorhynchus > Oncorhynchus masou. Next base: position 40,225 of record NW_027015039.1, read on the forward strand.
CTAATCAGGTTACTCTGAGCACCGTGGGTGGACGCCCTAATCAGGTTACTCTGAGCACCATGGGTGGACGCCCTAATCAGGTTACTCTGAGCACCGTGGGTTCGACATCTAATCAGGTTACTCTGGGCACCGTGGGTGGATACCCTAATCAGGTTACTCTGAGCACCGTGGGTGGATACCTAATCAGGTTACTCTGAGCACCGTGGGTGGATACCCTAATCAGGTTACTCTGAGCACCGTGGGTTCGACATCCTAATCAGGTTACTCTGGGCACCGTGGGTGGATACCCTAATCAGGTTACTCTGGGCACCGTGGTGGATACCCTAATCAGGTTACTCTGGGCACCGTGGGTGGATACCCTAATCAGGTTACTCTGAGCACCGTGGGTTCGACATCCTAATCAGGTTACTCTGAGCACCGTGGGTGGATACCCTAATCAGGTTACTCTGGGCACCGTGGGTGGATACCCTAATCAGGTTACTCTGGGCACCGTGGGTGGACGCCCTAATCAGGTTACTCTGAGCACCATGGGTGGACGCCTAATCAGGTTACTCTGAGCACCGTGGGTTCGACATCCTAATCAGGTTACTCTGGGCACCGTGGGTGGATACCTAATCAGGTTACTCTGAGCACCGTGGGTGGATACCCTAATCAGGTTACTCTGAGCACCGTGGGTGGATACCCTAATCAGGTTACTCTGAGCACCGTGGGTTCGACATCCTAATCAGGTTACTCTGGGCACCGTGGGTGGATACCCTAATCAGGTTACTCTGGGCACCGTGGGTGGATACCCTAATCAGGTTACTCTGGGCACCGTGGGTGGATACCCTAATCAGGTTACTCTGAGCACCGTGGGTTCGACATCCTAATCAGGTTACTCTGGGCACCGTGGGTGGATACCCTAATCAGGTTACTCTGGGCACCGTGGGTGGATACCCTAATCAGGTTACTCTGGGCACCGTGGTGGATACCCTAATCAGGTTACTCTGGGCACCGTGGGTTCGACATCCTAATCAGGTTACTCTGGGCACCGTGGGTGGATACCCTAATCAGGTTACTCTGAGCACCGTGGGTTCGACATCCTAATCAGGTTACTCTGGGCACCGTGGGTGGATACCCTAATCAGGTTACTCTGGGCACCGTGGGTGGATACCTAATCAGGTTACTCTGGGCACCGTGGGTGGATACCCTAATCAGGTTACTCTGGGCACCGTGGGTGGATACCCTAATCAGGTTACTCTGGGCACCGTGGGTGGATACCCTAATCAGGTTACTCTGAGCACCGTGGGTTCGACATCTAATCAGGTTACTCTGGGCACCGTGGGTGGATACCCTAATCAGGTTACTCTGGGCACCGTGGGTGGATACCCTAATCAGGTTACTCTGGGCACCGTGGTGGATACCCTAATCAGGTTACTCTGGGCACCGTGGGTTCGACATCCTAATCAGGTTACTCTGGGCACCGTGGGTGGATACCCTAATCAGGTTACTCTGGGCACCGTGGGTTCGACATCCTAATCAGGTTACTCTGGGCACCGTGGGTGGATACCTAATCAGGTTACTCTGAGCACCGTGGGTGGATACCTAATCAGGTTACTCTGGGCACCGTGGGTGGATACCCTAATCAGGTTACTCTGAGCACCGTGGGTTCGACATCCTAATCAGGTTACTCTGAGCACCGTGGGTGGATACCCTAATCAGGTTACTCTGGGCACCGTGGGTGGATACCCTAATCAGGTTACTCTGGGCACCGTGGGTTCGACATCCTAATCAGGTTACTCTGGGCACCGTGGGTGGATACCCTAATCAGGTTACTCTGAGCACCGTGGGTGGATACCCTAATCAGGTTACTCTGGGCACCGTGGGTGGATACCCTAATCAGGTTACTCTGAGCACCGTGGGTGGATACCCTAATCAGGTTACTCTGGGCACCGTGGGTGGATACCCTAATCAGGTTACTCTGGGCACCGTGGGTGGATACCCTAATCAGGTTACTCTGAGCACCATGGGTGGACGCCTAATCAGGTTACTCTGAGCACCGTGGGTGGACGCCCTAATCAGGTTACTCTGAGCACCGTGGGTGGATACCCTAATCAGGTTACTCTGGGCACCGTGGGTGGATACCCTAATCAGGTTACTCTGAGCACCGTGGGTGGATACCCTAATCAGGTTACTCTGGGCACCGTGGGTGGATACCCTAATCAGGTTACTCTGGGCACCGTGGGTGGATACCCTAATCAGGTTACTCTGGGCACCGTGGGTGGATGCCTAATCAGGTTACTCTGAGCACCATGGGTGGATACCCTAATCAGGTTACTCTGGGCACCGTGGGTGGATGCCTAATCAGGTTACTCTGAGCACCATGGGTGGATACCCTAATCAGGTTACTCTGGGCACCGTGGGTGGACGCCCTAATCAGGTTACTCTGAGCACCGTGGGTGGACGCCTAATCAGGTTACTCTGGGCACCGTGGGTGGATGCCCTAATCAGGTTACTCTGAGCACCGTGGGTGGATACCTAATCAGTCACCCAATGCATTATGGTTCAGTGAATTTCTCAAATGTCGAGTGCCACATTTTCCAGGCAGAAAACCTGTGTGTGTGTGTGTGTGTGTGTGTGTGTGTGTGTGTGTGTGTGTGTGTGTGTGTGTGTGTGTGTGTGTGTGTGTGTGTGTGTGTGTGTGTGTGATGAGTATGGGGATTCTTCCCTCTCCCCTAGCCATCTGCTAGCTACAGCCACCACTTCAAGCCATGACTATCATTCACGTAAATGATAATGTTTAATCACTCGTGTGTGTGTGTGTGTGTGTGTGTCAGTGTGTGTGCGTGTGTCAGTGTGTGTGCGTGTGTCAGTGTGTGTGTGTGTGTCAGTGTGTGTGTGTGTGTCAGTGTGTGTGTGTGTCAGTGTGTGTGTGTGTGTCAGTGTGTGTGTGTGTGTCAGTGTGTGTGTGTGTGTGTGTGTGTGTGTGTGTGTCAGTGTGTGTGTGTGTCAGTGTGTGTGTGTGTGTGTGTGTCAGTGTGTGTGTGTGTCAGTGTGTGTGTGTGTGTGTGTGTGTGTGTGTGTCAGTGTGTGTGTGTGTGTGTGTGTGTCAGTGTGTGTGTGTGTCAGTGTGTGTGTGTGTCAGTGTGTGTGTGTGTCAGTGTGTGTGTGTGTGTGTGTGTGTCAGTGTGTGTGTGTGTGTCAGTGTGTGTGTGTCAGTGTGTGTGTGTCAGTGTGTGTGTGTCAGTGTGTGTGTGTGTCAGTGTGTGTGTCAGTGTGTGTGTGTCAGTGTGTGTGTGTGTGTGTCAGTGTGTGTGTGTGTGTGTCAGTGTGTGTGTGTGTGTGTCAGTGTGTGTGTGTGTGTGTGTCAGTGTGTGTGTGTGTGTGTGTCAGTGTGTGTCAGTGTGTGTGTGTCAGTGTGTGTGTGTGTGTGTGTCAGTGTGTGTGTGTGTGTGTGTCAGTGTGTGTCAGTGTGTGTCAGTGTGTGTCAGTGTGTGTGTGTGTGTGTCAGTGTGTGTCAGTGTGTGTGTGTGTCAGTGTGTGTGTGTGTGTCAGTGTGTGTCAGTGTGTGTGTGTGTGTCAGTGTGTGTCAGTGTGTGTCAGTGTGTGTCAGTGTGTGTGTGTGTGTCAGTGTGTGTGTGTGTCAGTGTGTGTGTGCGTGTCAGTGTGTGTCAGTGTGTGTGTGTGTGTGTCAGTGTGTGTCAGTGTGTGTCAGTGTGTGTCAGTGTGTGTGTGTGTGTCAGTGTGTGTCAGTGTGTGTCAGTGTGTGTCAGTGTGTGTGTGTGTGTCAGTGTGTGTGTGTGTGTCAGTGTGTGTCAGTGTGTGTGTGTGTGTCAGTGTGTGTCAGTGTGTGTCAGTGTGTGTGTGTGTGTGTGTGTGTGTGTGTGTGTGTGTGTCAGTGTGTGTGTCAGTGTCAGTCAGGATTATGCTGAGCTACACTACTGGCAGCTGTTCATCATATAACAAGTACGGTCCAACCAAATCATGTATAGCCATTTTACATTTAGATAAAACTATGGGCCATTATTGGATTTGTGGGCTTTGATTCTTCAGCATTAAGTCTCTTCTCGCTTTATCTAGCTCTCTACACTATATTTTATTATTATTAATATTACCAAAATAATGTGTTCATCTGTTTATTGAACATCACATTCCAAAATCATGGCCATTAATATAGAGTTGGTTCCCCCTTTGCTGCTATAACAGCCTCCACTCTTCTGGGAAGGCTTTCCACTAGATGTTGGAACATTGCTGCTACAACAGCCTCCACTCTTCTGGGAAGGCTTTCCACTAGATGTTGGAACATTGCTGCTATAACAGCCTCCACTCTCCTGGGAAGGCTTTCCACTAGATGTTGGAACATTGCTGCCATAACAGCCTCCACTCTTCTGGAAGGCTTTCCACTAGATGTTGGAACATTGCTGCTATAACAGCCTCCACTCTTCTGGGAAGGCTTTCCACTAGATGTTGGAACATTGCTGCTATAACAGTCTCCACTCTTCTGGGAAGGCTTTTCACTAGATGTTGGAACATTGCTGCTATAACAGCCTCCACTCTTCTGGGAAGGCTTTCTACTAGATGTTGGAACATTGCTGCTATAACAGCCTCCACTCTTCTGGGAAGGCTTTCCACTAGATGTTGGAACATTGCTGCTATAACAACCTTCACTCTTCTGGGAAGGCTTTCCACTAGATGTTGGAACATTGCTACTATAACAACCTTCACTCTTCTGGGAAGGCTTTCCACTAGATGTTGGGACATTGCTGAGGGGACTTGCTTCCATTCAGCCACAAGAGCATTAGTAGGATCGGGCACTGATGTTGGGCTATTAGGCCTGGCTTGCAGTCGGCGTTCCAATTCATCCCAAAGGTGTTCGATGGGGTTGAGGTCAGGGCTCTGTGCAGGCCAGTCAATTTCTTCCACGCCGATCTCGACAAACCGTTTCTGTATGGACCTCGCTTTGTGCACGGGGTCATGCTGAAACAGGAAAGGGCCTTCCCCAAACTGTTGCCACAAAGTTGGAAGCACAGAATCGTCTAGAATGTTGTTGTATGCTGTAGCGTTTCCCAACATTGGAGCTAATGGACCCGAACCATGAAAAACAGTCCCAGACAATTATTCCTCCTCCTCATAGAGTAGATTACAGTAAAATATGGTAGAGTAGAGTATAGTAGAGTACAGTAGAGTTCAGTACAGTAGAGTTCAGTACAGTAGAGTAGAGTACAGTAGAGTAGTGTACAGTAGAGCTCAGTAGAGTGGAGTACAGTAGAGTAGATTACAGTAGAGTACAGTAGAGCTCAGTAGAGTACAGACAGTAGATTACAGTAGAGCTCAGTAGAGTGGAGTACAGAACAGTAGATTACAGTAGAGCTCAGTAGAGTACAGACAGTAGATTACAGTAGAGCTCAGTAGAGTGGAGTACAGAACAGTAGATTACAGTAAAGCTCAGTAGAGTGGAGTACAGTAGAGCAGATTACAGTAGAGCTCAGTAGAGTAGAGTACAGACAGTAGATTACAGTAGAGCTCAGTAGAGTGGAGTACAGTAGAGTAGATTACAGTAGAGCTCAGTAGAGTATAGTACAGAACAGTATATTACAGTAGATTACAGTAGAGCTCAGTAGAGTACAGTACAGTAGATTACAGTAAAGTACAGTAGAGTAAAGTACAGTAGAGTAGAGTACAGTAGCAGTAGAGTATGTCTGAGTCTTACCCTACAATGTCTGGAGTCTTACCCTACGATGTCTGGAGTCTTACCCTACGATGTCTGGTACCTTACCCTACGATGTCTGGTACCTTACCCTACAATGTCTGGTACCTTACCCTACAATGTCTGGTACCTTACCCTACGATGTCTGGTACCTTACCCTACGATGTCTGGAGTCTTACCCTACGATGTCTGGAGTCTTACCCTACGATGTCTGGTACCTTACCCTACGATGTCTGGTACCTTACCCTACAATGTCTGGTACCTTACCCTACGATGTCTGGTACCTTACCCTACGATGTCTGCTACCTTACCCTACGATGTCTGGTACCTTACCCTACGATGTCTGGAGTCTTACCCTCGATGTCTGGTACCTTACCCTACGATGTCTGGTACCTTACTCTACGATGTCTGGTACCTTACCCTACGATGTCTGGAGTCTTACCCTACGATGTCTGGTACCTTACCCTACGATGTCTGCTACCTTACCCTACGATGTCTGGTACCTTACCCTACGATGTCTGGAGTCTTACCCTACGATGTCTGGAGTCTTAACCTACGATGTCTGGTACCTTACCCTACGATGTCTGGTACCTTACCCTACAATGTCTGGTACCTTACCCTACAATGTCTGGTACCTTACACTACGATGTCTGGTACCTTACACTACGATGTCTGGTACCTTACCCTACGATGTCTGGAGTCTTACCCTACGATGTCTGGAGTCTTACCCTACGATGTCTGGAGTCTTACCCTACGATGTCTGGTACCTTACCCTCGATGTCTGGAGTCTTACCCTACGATGTCTGGAGTCTTACCCTACGATGTCTGGAGTCTTACCCTACGATGTCTGGTACCTTACCCTACGATGTCTGGAGTCTTACCCTACGATGTCTGGAGTCTTACCCTACGATGTCTGGTACCTTACCCTACGATGTCTGGTACCTTACCCTACGATGTCTGGTACCTTACCCTACGATGTCTGGTACCTTACCCTACGATGTCTGGTACCTTACCCTACGATGTCTGGAGTCTTACCCTACGATGTCTGGAGTCTTACCCTACGATGTCTGGTACTTTACCCTACGATGTCTGGTACCTTACCCTACGATGTCTGGTACCTTACCCTACAATGTCTGGTACCTTACCCTACGATGTCTGGTACCTTACCCTACGATGTCTGGTACCTTACCATACGATGTCTGGAGTCTTACCCTACGATGTCTGGAGTCTTACCCTACGATGTCTGGAGTCTTACCCTACGATGTCTGGAGTCTTACCCTACGATGTCTGGAGTCTTACCCTACGATGTCTGGTACCTTACCCTACGATGTCTGGTACCTTACCCTACGATGTCTGGTACCTTACCCTACGATGTCTGGTACCTTACCCTACGATGTCTGGAGCCTTACCCTACGATGTCTGGTACCTTACCCTACGATGTCTGGAGTCTTACCCTACGATGTCTGGAGTCTTACCCTACGATGTCTGGATTCTTACCCCACAATGTCTGGTACCTTACCCTACGATGTCTGGTACCTTACCCTACGATGTCTGGTACCTTACCCTACGATGTCTGGAGTCTTACCCTACGATGTCTGGAGTCTTACCCTACGATGTCTGGAGTCTTACCCTACGATGTCTGGTACCTTACCCTACGATGTCTGGTACCTTACCCTACGATGTCTGGTACCTTACCCTACGATGTCTGGTACCTTACCCTACGATGTCTGGTACCTTACCCTACGATGTCTGGTACCTTACCCTACGATGTCTGGTACCTTACCATACGATGTCTGGTACCTTACCATCGATGTCTGGTACCTTACCCTACGATGTCTGGAGTCTTACCCTACGATGTCTGGAGTCTTACCCTACGATGTCTGGTACCTTACCCTACGATGTCTGGAGTCTTACCCTACAATGTCTGGAGTCTTACCCTACGATGTCTGGTACCTTACCCTACGATGTCTGGAGTCTTACCCTACGATGTCTGGAGTCTTACCCTACGATGTCTGGAGTCTTACCCTACGATGTCTGGTACCTTACCCTACGATGTCTGGTACCTTACCCTACGATGTCTGGTACCTTACCCTACGATGTCTGGTACCTTACCCTACGATGTCTGGTACCTTACCCTACGATGTCTGGTACCTTACCCTCGATGTCTGGTACCTTACCATCGATGTCTGGTACCTTACCATACGATGTCTGGTACCTTACCCTACGATGTCTGGAGTCTTACCCTACGATGTCTGAGTCTTACCCTACGATGTCTGGTACCTTACCCTACGATGTCTGGAGTCTTACCCTACAATGTCTGGAGTCTTACCCTACGATGTCTGGTACCTTACCCTACGATGTCTGGTACCTTACCCTACGATGTCTGTTACCTTACCCTACGATGTCTGGAGTCTTACCCTACGATGTCTGGAGTCTTACCCTACGGTGTTTGGAGTCTTACCCTACGATGTCTGGTACCTTACCCTACGATGTCTGTTACCTTACCCTACGATGTCTGGAGTCTTACCCTACGATGTCTGGAGTCTTACCCTACGGTGTTTGGAGTCTTACCCTACGATGTCTGGTACCTTACCCTACGATGTCTGTTACCTTACCCTACGATGTCTGTTACCTTACCATACGATGTCTGGTACCTTACCCTACGATGTCTGGAGTCTTACCCTACGATGTCTGAGTCTTACCCTACGATGTCTGGTACCTTACCCTACGATGTCTGGTACCTTACCCTACAATGTCTGGTACCTTACCCTACAATGTCTGGTACCTTACACTACGATGTCTGGTACCTTACACTACGATGTCTGGTACCTTACCCTACGATGTCTGGAGTCTTACCCTACGATGTCTGGAGTCTTACCCTACGATGTCTGGAGTCTTACCCTACGATGTCTGGTACCTTACCCTACGATGTCTGGTACCTTACCCTACAATGTCTGGTACCTTACCCTACGATGTCTGGAGTCTTACCCTACGATGTCTGGAGTCTTACCCTACGATGTCTGGTACCTTACCCTACGATGTCTGGAGTCTTACCCTACGATGTCTGGAGTCTTACCCTACGATGTCTGGTACCTTACCCTACGATGTCTGGTACCTTACCCTACGATGTCTGGTACCTTACCCTACGATGTCTGGTACCTTACCCTACGATGTCTGGTACCTTACCCTACGATGTCTGGAGTCTTACCCTACGATGTCTGGAGTCTTACCCTACGATGTCTGGTACTTTACCCTACGATGTCTGGTACCTTACCCTACGATGTCTGGTACCTTACCCTACAATGTCTGGTACCTTACCCTACGATGTCTGGTACCTTACCCTACGATGTCTGGTACCTTACCATACGATGTCTGGAGTCTTACCCTACGATGTCTGGAGTCTTACCCTACGATGTCTGGAGTCTTACCCTACGATGTCTGGAGTCTTACCCTACGATGTCTGGAGTCTTACCCTACAATGTCTGGTACCTTACCCTACGATGTCTGGTACCTTACCCTACGATGTCTGGTACCTTACCCTACGATGTCTGGTACCTTACCCTACGATGTCTGGAGCCTTACCTACGATGTCTGGTACCTTACCCTACGATGTCTGGAGTCTTACCCTACGATGTCTGAGTCTTACCCTACGATGTCTGGAGTCTTACCCCACGATGTCTGGTACCTTACCCTACGATGTCTGGTACCTTACCCTACGATGTCTGGTACCTTACCCTACGATGTCTGGAGTCTTACCCTACGATGTCTGGAGTCTTACCCTACGATGTCTGGAGTCTTACCCTACGATGTCTGGTACCTTACCCTACGATGTCTGGTACCTTACCCTACGATGTCTGGTACCTTACCCTACGATGTCTGGTACCTTACCTACGATGTCTGGTACCTTACCCTACGATGTCTGGTACCTTACCCTACGATGTCTGGTACCTTACCATACGATGTCTGGTACCTTACCATACGATGTCTGGTACCTTACCCTACGATGTCTGGAGTCTTGCCCTACGATGTCTGGAGTCTTACCCTACGATGTCTGGTACCTTACCCTACGATGTCTGAGTCTTACCCTACAATGTCTGAGTCTTACCCTACGATGTCTGGTACCTTACCCTACGATGTCTGGTACCTTACCCTCGATGTCTGTTACCTTACCCTACGATGTCTGGAGTCTTACCCTACGATGTCTGGAGTCTTACCCTACGGTGTTTGGAGTCTTACCCTACGATGTCTGGTACCTTACCCTACGATGTCTGTTACCTTACCCTACGATGTCTGGAGTCTTACCCTACGATGTCTGGAGTCTTACCCTACGGTGTTTGGAGTCTTACCCTACGATGTCTGGTACCTTACCCTACGATGTCTGTTACCTTACCCTACGATGTCTGTTACCTTACCATACGATGTCTGGTACCTTACCCCTACGATGTCTGGTACCTTACCCCTCGATGTCTGGAGTCTTACCCTCGATGTCTGGTACCTTACCCTACGATGTCTGGAGTCTTACCCTACGATGTCTGAGTCTTACCCTACGATGTCTGGTACCTTACCCTACGATATCTGAGTCTTACCCTACGATGTCCGGAGCCTGCTGGTTTTCAACGCAGGCTACTCTGCTAAAACAACTACAGCCTAAAATGTTTAAATTGTGGACCCAACCGAGGCCCCCGTACCGAACGGTTCAGTGTGAATACGTGTACCGATATGGATGGATAGAAATTGACAGAATGGTTACCTGCAGGAAAATGGGGAGGGACATGTCAGTTGTAATTGATCAACATTTCAATATTTCTTAGCATTTTTAGAATGAGTTTCTTATTAGGCTATGTATGAATGTCTGTCTGATGCCACCCTCATCTCTGATTCTCTGCTGGGCCTATAGGCTTTTTTTACTGCGAACTCAATCAAAGACTATAGACTACGAAGTGGATGCTCAGAGAAGCACAGAGCAAAATCATATTTCTAAGATCCCCAGCCTGCTCTGCTCTTCCTGATCATTTTTAATTTTATTTTTAATTGTTGTTGTGTGTGCTGCCTCCGTCTACAGTGGTAGTTCAGGAGGAGAGTCGAAGGCTTCATCTGAAAATAATGTTTGATTAGACCTAGTCCCAAAACATGCACTTGGGTTATTGAGTTATTGACCTCACATTAAGACAGATTCTAGTAACTGACATTGTGGTTCTGAATCTTGAAGCAGCAGCTGCCACAATCAATGGGAAATGGACAGGAAATGGGAAATGGACAGGAAATGGGAAATGGACAGGAAATGGGAAATGGACAGGAAATGGGAAATGGACAGCTCACGGTGCTGAAAGTAGGCACATTCCAGAAGGTACAATTCATTTAAACCATCTTCATTTTAATTAGACTCTACTAACAACAAGAGGGCTTTGTGTTTGAGCCCATGTCTTCCTATTTAAGAAGGGAGAGTTGGTCCTACCTGTTAGACATACATTAGGCTATAAGCTGCTATATCCATAGATTTGTTGGTTAATTCCTCCACCCACAATGCACTCTTTAAATAACCTACCTCCATGTCAGTGAAGGGCTGTTCAGTTAAAACCAGGACTGGAATTGAGGGGTATGAGAGGGTATGCAATAGGCCATATGAGTTAGGGATATTATTGTTCAGTTTCTTTGACATTGAGACTGAGCTACAACCTTCTATTGCAGAGGAGACCATTTTTTTTACTTTGCTTGAGAAGTAATCTAATTCTGTCACTATCAATTGATTAAGCTATTCACTTTCTGAACAATAGAAGTTGTGTTTCTATGGGCTAATAGCAGTAAGGACTATCTGTTATTCAATGTGTTTCTATTGGCTAATAGCAGTAAGGACTATCTGTTATTCAATGTGTTTTTAGAGAAACACTTGTGACCTTCTCTGGTTGGGTTAAACCACAGAAGAAGGGTAGCCACTAGTTAAAGCCTCCGTCGGCAGACCTACTCTGTCTGGGGTGGAAAGGTAGGCCTACTCTGTCTGGGGTGGAAAGGTAGGTCCTACTCTGTCTGGGGTGGAAAGGTAGACCTACTCTGTCTGGGGTGGAAAGGTAGGTCTACTCTGTCTGGGGTGGAAAGGTAGGTCCTACTCTGTCTGGGGTAGAAAGGTAGGTCCTACTCTGTCTGGGGTGGAAAGGTAGGCCTACTCTGTCTGGGGTGGAAAGGTAGGTCCTACTCTGTCTGGGGTGGAAAGGTAGGACCCCTACTCTGTCTGGGGTGGAAAGGTAGGTCTACTCTGTCTGGGGTGGAAGGTAGGACCCCTACTCTGTCTGGGGTGGAAAGGTAGGCCTACTCTGTCTGGGGTGGAAAGGTAGGTCTACTCTGTCTGGGGTGGAAAGGTAGATCTACTCTGTCTGGGGTGGAAGGTAGGTCCTACTCTGTCTGGGGTGGAAAGGTTGTCCTACTCTGTCTGGGGTGGAAAGGTAGGCCTACTCTGTCTGGGGTGGAAAGGTAGGTCTACTCTGTCTGGGGTGGAAAGGTAGGTCTACTCTGTCTGGGGTGGAAAGGTAGGTCTACTCTGTCTGGGGTGGAAAGGTAGGTCCTACTCTGTCTGGGGTGGAAAGGTAGGTCTACTCTGTCTGGGGTGGAAATGTAGGTCTACTCTGTCTGGGGTGGAAATGTAGGTCCTACTCTGTCTGGGGTGGAAAGGTAGGACCCCTACTCTGTCTGGGGTGGAAAGGTAGGCCTACTCTGTCTGGGGTGGAAAGGTAGGTCTACTCTGTCTGGGGTGGAAAGGTAGGCCTACTCTGTCTGGGGTGGAAAGGTAGGTCTACTCTGTCTGGGGTGGAAAGGTAGTTCTACTCTGTCTGGGGTGGAAAGGTAGTTCTACTCTGTCTGGGGTGGAAAGGTAGGCCTACTCTGTCTGGGGTGGAAAGGTAGGTCTACTCTGTCTGGGGTGGAAAGGTAGCCCTACTCTGTCTGGGGTGGAAAGGTAGATCTACTCTGTCTGGGGTGGAAAGGTAGGTCCTACTCTGTCTGGGGTGGAAAGGTAGGCCTACTCTGTCTGGGGTGGAAAGGTAGGTCCTACTCTGTCTGGGGTGGAAAGGTAGGCCTACTCTGTCTGGGGTGGAAAGGTAGGTCTACTCTGTCTGGGGTGGAAAGGTAGGTCCTACTCTGTCTGGGGTGGAAAGGTAGGCCTACTCTGTCTGGGGTGGAAAGGTAGGCCTACTCTGTCTGGGGTGGAAAGGTAGGCCTACTCTGTCTGGGGTGGAAAGGTAGGCCTACTCTGTCTGGGGTGGAAAGGTAGGTCCTACTCTGTCTGGGGTGGAAAGGTAGACCTACTCTGTCTGGGGTGGAAAGGTAGACCTACTCTGTCTGGGGTGGAAAGGTAGGTCCTACTTTGTCTGGGGTGGAAAGGTAGGTCCTACTCTGTCTGGGGTGGAAAGGTAGGCCTACTCTGTCTGGGGTGGAAAGGTAGGTCTACTCTGTCTGGGGTGGAAAGGTAGGTCCTACTCTGTCTGGGGTGGAAAGGTAGGCCTACTCTGTCTGGGGTGGAAAGGTAGGCCCTACTCTGTCTGGGGTGGAAAGGTAGGTCTACTCTGTTTGGGGTGGAAAGGTAGGTCCTACTCTGTCTGGGGTGGAAAGGTAGGTCTACTCTGTCTGGGGTGGAAAGGTAGGTCCTACTCTGTCTGGGGTGGAAAGGTAGGTCTACTCTGTCTGGGGTGGAAAGGTAGGTCTACTCTGTCTGGGGTGGAAAGGTAGGCCTACTCTGCCTGGGGTGGAAAGGTAGACCTACTCTGCCTGGGGTGGAAAGGTAGGCCTACTCTGTCTGGGGTGGAAAGGTAGACCTACTCTGCCTGGGGTGGAAAGGTAGGTCTACTCTGTTTGGGGTGGAAAGGTAGGCCCTACTCTGTCTGGGGTGGAAAGGTAGGCCTACTCTGTCTGGGGTGGAAAGGTAGACCTACTCTGTCTGGGGTGGAAAGGTAGACTCTACTCTGTCTGGGGTGGAAAGGTAGACCTACTCTGTCTGGGGTGTAAAGGTAGACTCTACTCTCTCTGGGGTGGAAAGGTAGACCCTACTCTGTCTGGGGTGGAAAGGTAGACCTACTCTGTCTGGGGTGGAAAGGTAGACTCTACTCTGTCTGGGGTGGAAAGGTAGGCCCTACTCTGTCTGGGGTGGAAAGGTAGACCTACTCTGCCTGGGGTGGAAAGGTAGACCTACTCTGTCTGGGGTGGAAAGGTAGGCCTACTCTGCCTGGGGTGGAAAGGTAGACCTACTCTGCCTGGGGTGGAAAGGTAGGTCCCACTCTGTCTGGGGTGGAAAGGTAGACCTACTCTGCCTGGGGTGGAAAGGTAGGTCTACTCTGTCTGGGGGTGGAAAGGTAGGCCCTACTCTGTCTGGGGTGGAAAGGTAGACCTACTCTGTCTGGGGTGGAAATGTAGGTCCTACTCTGTCTGGGGTGGAAAGGTAGGTCTACTCTGTCTGGGTGGAAAGGTAGACCTACTCTGTCTGTGGTGGAAAGGTAGGTCTACTCTGTCTGGGGTGGAAATGTAGGCCCTATTCTGTCTGGGGTGGAAAGGTAGGTCTACTGTGTCTGGTAAGGAAAGGTAGACCTACTCTGTCTGGGGTGGAAAGGTAGGCCCTACTCTGTCTGGGGTGGAAAGGTAGGTCTACTCTGTCTGGGGTGGAAAGGTAGGTCTACTCTGTCTGGGGTGGAAAGGTAGGCCCTACTCTGTCTGGGGTGGAAAGGTAGGCCCTACTCTGTCTGGGGTGGAAAGGTAGCCCTACTCTGTCTGGGGTGGAAAGGTAGGTCCCACTCTGTCTGGGGTGGAAAGGTAGGCCCTACTCTGTCTGGGGTGGAAAGGTAGACCTACTCTGTCTGGGGTGGAAAGGTAGGTCTACTCTGTCTGGGGTGGAAAGTTAGGTCTACTCTGTCTGGGGTGGAAAGATAGGCCCCACTCTGTCTGGGGTGGAAAGGTAGGTCTACTCTGTCTGGGGTGGAAAGGTAGACCTACTCTGTCTGGGGTGGAAAGGTAGACCTACTCTGTCTGGGGTGGGAAAGGTAGGCCTACTCTGCCTGGGGTGGAAAGGTAGGGCCTACTCTGCCTGGGGTGGAAAGGTAGGCCTACTCTGTCTGGGGTGGAAAGGTAGACCTACTCTGTCTGGGGTGGAAAGGTAGACCTACTCTGTCTGGGGTGGAAAGGTAGGTCCTACTCTGTCTGGGGTGGAAAGGTAGGTCTACTCTGTCTGGGGTGGAAAGGTGGGCCCTACTCTGTCTGGGGTGGAAAGGTAGGCCCTACTCTGTCTGGGGTGGAAAGGTAGCCCTACTCTGTCTGGGGTGGAAAGGTAGGTCCCACTCTGTCTGGGGTGGAAAGGTAGGCCCTACTCTGTCTGGGGTGGAAAGGTAGACCTACTCTGTCTGGGGTGGAAAGGTAGGTCTACTCTGTCTGGGGTGGAAAGGTAGGTCTACTCTGTCTGGGGTGGAAAGATAGGCCCCACTCTGTCTGGGGTGGAAAGGTAGGTCTACTCTGTCTGGGGTGGAAAGGTAGACCTACTCTGTCTGGGGTGGAAAGGTAGACCTACTCTGTCTGGGGTGGAAAGGTAGGCCTACTCTGCCTGGGGTGGAAAGGTAGGCCTACTCTGCCTGGGGTGGAAAGGTAGGCCTACTCTGTCTGGGGTGGAAAGGTAGGTCTACTCTGTCTGGGTGGAAAGGTAGGTCTACTCTGTCTGGGTGGAAAGGTAGGCCCTACTCTGTCTGGGGTGGAAAGGTAGGTCTACTCTGTCTGGGGTGGAAAGGTAGGTCTACTCTGTCTGGGGTGGAAAGGTAGGCCCTACTCTGTCTGGGGTGGAAAGGTAGGCCTACTCTGCCTGGGGTGGAAAGGTAGGCCTACTCTGTCTGGGGTGGAAAGGTAGGTCTACTCTGTCTGGGTGGAAAGGTAGGCCCTACTCTGTCTGGGGTGGAAAGGTAGGTCTACTCTGTCTGGGTGGAAAGGTAGGCCCTACTCTGTCTGGGGTGGAAAGGTAGGTCTACTCTGTCTGGGGTGGAAAGGTAGGTCTACTCTGTCTGGGGTGGAAAGGTAGGCCCTACTCTGTCTGGGGTGGAAAGGTAGCCCTACTCTGTCTGGGGTGGAAAGGTAGGTCCTACTCTGTCTGGGGTAGAAAGGTAGGTCTACTCTGTCTGGGGTGGAAAGGTAGTCCTACTCTGTCTGGGGTGGAAAGGTAGGTCCTACTCTGTCTGGGGTAGAAAGGTAGACCTACTCTGTCTGGGGTGGAAAGGTAGGTCTACTCTGTCTGGGGTGGAAAGGTAGTCCTACTCTGTCTGGGGTGGAAAGGTAGGTCCTACTCTGTCTGGGGTGGAAAGGTAGACCTACTCTGTCTGGGGTGGAAAGGTAGGTCTACTCTGTCTGGGGTGGAAAGGTAGGTCCTACTCTGTCTGGGGTGGAAGGTAGGTCCTACTCTGTCTGGGGTGGAAAGGTAGGTCTACTCTGTCTGGGGTGGAAAGGTAGGTCTACTCTGTCTGGGGTGGAAAGGTAGGTCTACTCTGTCTGGGGTGGAAAGGTAGGTCTACTCTGTCTGGGTGGAAAGGTAGGCCTACTCTGTCTGGGGTGGAAAGGTAGGTCTACTCTGTCTGGGTGGAAAGGTAGGCCCTACTCTGTCTGGGGTGGAAAGGTAGGTCTACTCTGTCTGGGTGGAAAGGTAGGCCCTACTCTGTCTGGGGTGGAAAGGTAGGTCTACTCTGTCTGGGGTGGAAAGGTAGGTCTACTCTGTCTGGGGTGGAAAGGTAGGCCCTACTCTGTCTGGGGTGGAAAGGTAGCCCTACTCTGTCTGGGGTGGAAAGGTAGGTCCTACTCTGTCTGGGGTAGAAAGGTAGGTCTACTCTGTCTGGGGTGGAAAGGTAGTCCTACTCTGTCTGGGGTGGAAAGGTAGGTCCTACTCTGTCTGGGGTAGAAAGGTAGACCTACTCTGTCTGGGGTGGAAAGGTAGGTCTACTCTGTCTGGGGTGGAAAGGTAGTCCTACTCTGTCTGGGGTGGAAAGGTAGGTCCTACTCTGTCTGGGGTGGAAAGGTAGACCTACTCTGTCTGGGGTGGAAGGTAGGTCTACTCTGTCTGGGGTGGAAAGGTAGGTCCTACTCTGTCTGGGGTGGAAAGGTAGGTCCTACTCTGTCTGGGGTGGAAAGGTAGGTCTACTCTGTCTGGGGTGGAAAGGTAGGTCTACTCTGTCTGGGGTGGAAAGGTAGGTCTACTCTGTCTGGGGTGGAAAGGTAGGTCTACTCTGTCTGGGTGGAAAGGTAGGTCTACTCTGTCTGGGGTGGAAAGGTAGGTCTACTCTGTCTGGGGTGGAAAGGTAGGTCTACTCTGTCTATGGTGGAAAGGTAGGTCTACTCTGTCTGGGGTGGAAAGGTAGGTCTACTCTGTCTGGGGTGGAAAGGTAGGTCTACTCTGTCTGGGGTGGAAAGGTAGGGCCTACTCTGTCTATGGTAGAAAGGTAGGTCTACTCTGTCTGGGGTGGAAAGGTAGTCCTACTCTGTCTGGGGTGGAAAGGTAGGTCCTACTCTGTCTGGGGGTAGAAAGGTAGACCTACTCTGTCTGGGGGTGGAAAGGTAGGTCTACTCTGTCTGGGGTGGAAAGGTAGTCCTACTCTGTCTGGGGTGGAAAGGTAGGTCCTACTCTGTCTGGGGTGGAAAGGTAGACCTACTCTGTCTGGGGTGGAAAGGTAGGTCTACTCTGTCTGGGGTGGAAAGGTAGGTCCTACTCTGTCTGGGGTGGAAAGGTAGGTCCTACTCTGTCTGGGGTGGAAAGGTAGGTCTACTCTGTCTGGGGTGGAAAGGTAGGTCTACTCTGTCTGGGGTGGAAAGGTAGGTCTACTCTGTCTGGGGTGGAAAGGTAGGTCTACTCTGTCTGGGTGGAAAGGTAGGCCTACTCTGTCTGGGGTGGAAAGGTAGGTCTACTCTGTCTGGGTGGAAAGGTAGGCCCTACTCTGTCTGGGGTGGAAAGGTAGGTCTACTCTGTCTGGGTGGAAAGGTAGGCCCTACTCTGTCTGGGGTGGAAAGGTAGGTCTACTCTGTCTGGGGTGGAAAGGTAGGTCTACTCTGTCTGGGGTGGAAAGGTAGGCCCTACTCTGTCTGGGGTGGAAAGGTAGCCCTACTCTGTCTGGGGTGGAAAGGTAGGTCCTACTCTGTCTGGGGTAGAAAGGTAGGTCTACTCTGTCTGGGGTGGAAAGGTAGTCCTACTCTGTCTGGGGTGGAAAGGTAGGTCCTACTCTGTCTGGGGTAGAAAGGTAGACCTACTCTGTCTGGGGTGGAAAGGTAGGTCTACTCTGTCTGGGGTGGAAAGGTAGTCCTACTCTGTCTGGGGTGGAAAGGTAGGTCCTACTCTGTCTGGGGTGGAAAGGTAGACCTACTCTGTCTGGGGTGGAAAGGTAGGTCTACTCTGTCTGGGGTGGAAAGGTAGGTCCTACTCTGTCTGGGGTGGAAAGGTAGGTCCTACTCTGTCTGGGGTGGAAAGGTAGGTCTACTCTGTCTGGGGTGGAAAGGTAGGTCTACTCTGTCTGGGGTGGAAAGGTAGGTCTACTCTGTCTGGGGTGGAAAGGTAGGTCTACTCTGTCTGGGTGGAAAGGTAGGTCTACTCTGTCTGGGGTGGAAAGGTAGGTCTACTCTGTCTGGGGTGGAAAGGTAGGTCTACTCTGTCTATGGTGGAAAGGTAGGTCTACTCTGTCTGGGGTGGAAAGGTAGGTCTACTCTGTCTGGGGTGGAAAGGTAGGTCTACTCTGTCTGGGGTGGAAAGGTAGGCCTACTCTGTCTATGGTGGAAAGGTAGGTCTACTCTGTCTATGGTGGAAAGGTAGGTCTACTCTGTCTATGGTGGAAAGGTAGGTCTACTCTGTCTATGGTGGAAAGGTAGGTCTACTCTGTCTGGGGTGGAAAGGTAGGTCTACTCTGTCTATGGTGGAAAGGTAGGTCTACTCTGTCTATGGTGGAAAGGTAGGTCTACTCTGTCTGGGGTGGAAAGGTAGGTCTACTCTGTCTATGGTGGAAAGGTAGGTCTACTCTGTCTGGGGTGGAAAGGTAGGTCTACTCTGTCTGGGTGGAAAGGTAGACCTACTCTGTCTATGGTGGAAAGGTAGGTCTACTCTGTCTGGGGTGGAAAGGTAGGTCTACTCTGTCTATGGTGGAAAGGTAGGCCTACTCTGTCTGGGGTGGAAAGGTAGGTCTACTCTGTCTGGGTGGAAAGGTAGGTCCTACTCTGTCTATGGTGGAAAGGTAGGTCTACTCTGTCTGGGGTGGAAAGGTAGGTCTACTCTGTCTGGGGTGGAAAGGTAGGCCTACTCTGTCTGGGGTGGAAAGGTAGGTCTACTCTGTCTGGGTGGAAAGGTAGGTCCTACTCTGTCTGGGGTGGAAAGGTAGGTCTACTCTGTCTGGGGTGGAAAGGTAGGTCTACTCTGTCTGGGGTGGAAAGGTAGGTCTACTCTGTCTGGGGTGGAAAGGTAGACCTACTCTGCCTGGGGTGGAAAGGTAGTCCTACTCTGTCTGGGGTGGAAAGGTAGGCCTACTCTGTCTGGGGTGGAAATGTAGACCTACTCTGTCTGGGTGGAAATGTAGGTCTACTCTGTCTGGGTGGAAAGGTAGGTCCTACTCTGTCTGGGGTGGAAAGGTAGGTCTACTCTGTCTGGGGTGGAAAGGTAGGTCTACTCTGTCTGGGGTGGAAAGGTAGGTCTACTCTGTCTGGGGTGGAAAGGTAGACCTACTCTGCCTGGGGTGGAAAGGTAGTCCTACTCTGTCTGGGGTGGAAAGGTAGGTCCTACTCTGTCTGGGGTGGAAAGGTAGGTCTACTCTGTCTGGGGTGGAAAGGTAGGTCTACTCTGTCTGGGGTGGAAAGGTAGGTCTACTCTGTCTGGGGTGGAAAGGTAGGTCCTACTCTGTCTGGGGTGGAAAGGTAGGTCTACTCTGTCTGGGGTGGAAAGGTAGACCTACTCTGTCTGGGGTGGAAAGGTAGGTCCTACTCTGTCTGGGGTGGAAAGGTAGGACCCCTACTCTGTCTGGGGTGGAAAGGTAGGCCTACTCTGTCTGGGGTGGAAAGGTAGGTCTACTCTGTCTGGGGTGGAAAGGTAGGCCTACTCTGTCTGGGTTGGAAAGGTAGGTCTACTCTGTCTGGGGTGGAAAGGTAGTTCTACTCTGTCTGGGGTGGAAAGGTAGGCCTACTCTGTCTGGGGTGGAAAGGTAGGTCTACTCTGTCTGGGGTGTAAAGGTAGCCCTACTCTGTCTGGGGTGGAAAGGTAGATCTACTCTGTCTGGGGTGGAAAGGTAGGTCCTACTCTGTCTGGGGTGGAAAGGTAGACCCTACTCTGTCTGGGGTGGGAAGGTAGGTCCTACTCTGTCTGGGGTGGAAAGGTAGGCCTACTCTGTCTGGGGTGGAAAGGTAGGTCTACTCTGTCTGGGGTGGAAAGGTAGGTCCTACTCTGTCTGGGGTGGAAAGGTAGGCCCTACTCTGTCTGGGGTGGAAAGGTAGGCCTACTCTGTCTGGGGTGGAAAGGTAGGCCTACTCTGTCTGGGGAGGAAAGGTAGGCCCTACTCTGTCTGGGGTGGAAAGGTAGGTCCTACTCTGTCTGGGGTGGAAAGGTAGACCTACTCTGTCTGGGGTGGAAAGGTAGACCTACTCTGTCTGGGGTGGAAAGGTAGGTCCTACTTTGTCTGGGGTGGAAAGGTAGGTCCTACTCTGTCTGGGGTGGAAAGGTAGGCCTACTCTGTCTGGG
Source organism: Oncorhynchus masou masou (assembly GCF_036934945.1). Classification (NCBI taxonomy): domain Eukaryota; kingdom Metazoa; phylum Chordata; class Actinopteri; order Salmoniformes; family Salmonidae; genus Oncorhynchus; species Oncorhynchus masou. Next base: position 60,615 of record NW_027015039.1, read on the forward strand.
GTGGAAAGGTAGGTCTACTCTGTCTGGGGTGGAAAGGTAGGTCCTACTCTGTCTGGGGTGGAAAGGTAGGCCTACTCTGTCTGGGGTGGAAAGGTAGGCCCTACTCTGTCTGGGGTGGAAAGGTAGGTCTACTCTGTTTGGGGTGGAAAGGTAGGTCCTACTCTGTCTGGGGTGGAAAGGTAGGTCTACTCTGTCTGGGGTGGAAAGGTAGGTCCTACTCTGTCTGGGGTGGAAAGGTAGGTCTACTCTGTCTGGGGTGGAAAGGTAGGTCTACTCTGTCTGGGGTGGAAAGGTAGGCCTACTCTGCCTGGGGTGGAAAGGTAGACCTACTCTGCCTGGGGTGGAAAGGTAGGCCTACTCTGTCTGGGGTGGAAAGGTAGACCTACTCTGCCTGGGGTGGAAAGGTAGGTCTACTCTGTTTGGGGTGGAAAGGTAGGCCCTACTCTGTCTGGGGTGGAAAGGTAGGCCTACTCTGTCTGGGGTGGAAAGGTAGACCTACTCTGTCTGGGGTGGAAAGGTAGACTCTACTCTGTCTGGGGTGGAAAGGTAGACCTACTCTGTCTGGGGTGGAAAGGTAGACTCTACTCTCTCTGGGGTGGAAAGGTAGACCCTACTCTGTCTGGGGTGGAAAGGTAGACCTACTCTGTCTGGGGTGGAAAGGTAGACTCTACTCTGTCTGGGGTGGAAAGGTAGGCCCTACTCTGTCTGGGGTGGAAAGGTAGACCTACTCTGCCTGGGGTGGAAAGGTAGACCTACTCTGTCTGGGGTGGAAAGGTAGGCCTACTCTGCCTGGGGTGGAAAGGTAGACCTACTCTGCCTGGGGTGGAAAGGTAGGTCCCACTCTGTCTGGGGTGGAAAGGTAGACCTACTCTGCCTGGGGTGGAAAGGTAGGTCTACTCTGTCTGGGGTGGAAAGGTAGGCCCTACTCTGTCTAGGGTGGAAAGGTAGGTCTACTCTGTCTGGGGTGGAAATGTAGGCCCTACTCTGTCTGGGGTGGAAAGGTAGGTCTACTCTGTCTGGAGTAGAAATGTAGGTCTACTCTGTCTGGAGTAGAAATGTAGGTCTACTCTGTCTGGGGTGGAAAGGTAGGCCCTACTCTGTCTGGGGTGGAAAGGTAGGTCTAATCTGTCTGGGGTGGAAAGGTAGACCTACTCTGTCTGGGGTAGAAAGGTAGACCTACTCTGTCTGGGGTGGAAAGGTAGGTCCTACTCTGTCTGGGGTGGAAAGGTAGGTCTACTCTGTCTGGGGTGGAAAGGTAGGCCCTACTCTGTCTGGGGTGGAAAGGTAGGCCCTACTCTGTCTGGGGTGGAAAGGTAGCCCTACTCTGTCTGGGGTGGAAAGGTAGGTCCCACTCTGTCTGGGGTGGAAAGGTAGGCCCTACTCTGTCTGGGGTGGAAAGGTAGACCTACTCTGTCTGGGGTGGAAAGGTAGGTCTACTCTGTCTGGGGTGGAAAGGTAGGTCTACTCTGTCTGGGGTGGAAAGATAGGCCCCACTCTGTCTGGGGTGGAAAGGTAGGTCTACTCTGTCTGGGGTGGAAAGGTAGACCTACTCTGTCTGGGGTGGAAAGGTAGACCTACTCTGTCTGGGGTGGAAAGGTAGGCCTACTCTGCCTGGGGTGGAAAGGTAGGCCTACTCTGCCTGGGGTGGAAAGGTAGGCCTACTCTGTCTGGGGTGGAAAGGTAGGTCTACTCTGTCTGGGTGGAAAGGTAGGTCTACTCTGTCTGGGTGGAAAGGTAGGCCCTACTCTGTCTGGGGTGGAAAGGTAGGTCTACTCTGTCTGGGGTGGAAAGGTAGGTCTACTCTGTCTGGGGTGGAAAGGTAGGCCCTACTCTGTCTGGGGTGGAAAGGTAGGCCTACTCTGCCTGGGGTGGAAAGGTAGGCCTACTCTGTCTGGGGTGGAAAGGTAGGTCTACTCTGTCTGGGTGGAAAGGTAGGCCCTACTCTGTCTGGGGTGGAAAGGTAGGTCTACTCTGTCTGGGTGGAAAGGTAGGCCCTACTCTGTCTGGGGTGGAAAGGTAGGTCTACTCTGTCTGGGGTGGAAAGGTAGGTCTACTCTGTCTGGGGTGGAAAGGTAGGCCCTACTCTGTCTGGGGTGGAAAGGTAGCCCTACTCTGTCTGGGGTGGAAAGGTAGGTCCTACTCTGTCTGGGGTAGAAAGGTAGGTCTACTCTGTCTGGGGTGGAAAGGTAGTCCTACTCTGTCTGGGGTGGAAAGGTAGGTCCTACTCTGTCTGGGGTAGAAAGGTAGACCTACTCTGTCTGGGGTGGAAAGGTAGGTCTACTCTGTCTGGGGTGGAAAGGTAGTCCTACTCTGTCTGGGGTGGAAAGGTAGGTCCTACTCTGTCTGGGGTGGAAAGGTAGACCTACTCTGTCTGGGGTGGAAAGGTAGGTCTACTCTGTCTGGGGTGGAAAGGTAGGTCCTACTCTGTCTGGGGTGGAAAGGTAGGTCCTACTCTGTCTGGGGTGGAAAGGTAGGTCTACTCTGTCTGGGGTGGAAAGGTAGGTCTACTCTGTCTGGGGTGGAAAGGTAGGTCTACTCTGTCTGGGGTGGAAAGGTAGGTCTACTCTGTCTGGGTGGAAAGGTAGGCCTTCTCTGTCTGGGGTGGAAAGGTAGGTCTACTCTGTCTGGGTGGAAAGGTAGGCCCTACTCTGTCTGGGGTGGAAAGGTAGGTCTACTCTGTCTGGGTGGAAAGGTAGGCCCTACTCTGTCTGGGGTGGAAAGGTAGGTCTACTCTGTCTGGGGTGGAAAGGTAGGTCTACTCTGTCTGGGGTGGAAAGGTAGGCCCTACTCTGTCTGGGGTGGAAAGGTAGGTCTACTCTGTCTGGGGTGGAAAGGTAGGTCCTACTCTGTCTGGGGTAGAAAGGTAGGTCTACTCTGTCTGGGGTGGAAAGGTAGTCCTACTCTGTCTGGGGTGGAAAGGTAGGTCCTACTCTGTCTGGGGTAGAAAGGTAGACCTACTCTGTCTGGGGTGGAAAGGTAGGTCTACTCTGTCTGGGGTGGAAAGGTAGTCCTACTCTGTCTGGGGTGGAAAGGTAGGTCCTACTCTGTCTGGGGTGGAAAGGTAGACCTACTCTGTCTGGGGTGGAAAGGTAGACTCTACTCTCTCTGGGGTGGAAAGGTAGACCCTACTCTGTCTGGGGTGGAAAGGTAGACCTACTCTGTCTGGGGTGGAAAGGTAGACTCTACTCTGTCTGGGGTGGAAAGGTAGGCCCTACTCTGTCTGGGGTGGAAAGGTAGACCTACTCTGCCTGGGGTGGAAAGGTAGACCTACTCTGTCTGGGGTGGAAAGGTAGGCCTACTCTGCCTGGGGTGGAAAGGTAGACCTACTCTGCCTGGGGTGGAAAGGTAGGTCCCACTCTGTCTGGGGTGGAAAGGTAGACCTACTCTGTCTGGGGTGGAAAGGTAGGTCTACTCTGTCTGGGTGGAAAGGTAGGCCCCACTCTGTCTGGGGTGGAAAGGTAGACCTACTCTGTCTGGGGTGGAAAGGTAGGTCCCACTCTGTCTGGGGTGGAAAGGTAGGTCTACTCTGTCTGGGGTGGAAAGGTAGGTCTACTCTGTCTGGGGTGGAAAGGTAGGTCTACTCTGTCTGGGGTGGAAAGGTAGGCCCTACTCTGTCTGGGGTGGAAAGGTAGGTCTACTCTGTCTGGGGTGGAAAGGTAGACCTACTCTGTCTGGGGTGGAAAGGTAGACCTACTCTGTCTGGGGTGGAAAGGTAGGTCCTACTCTGTCTGGGGTGGAAATGTAGGTCTACTCTGTCTGGGGTGGAAAGGTAGGCCCTACTCTGTCTGGGGTGGAAAGGTAGGCCCTACTCTGTCTGGGGTGGAAAGGTAGCCCTACTCTGTCTGGGGTGGAAAGGTAGGTCCCACTCTGTCTGGGGTGGAAAGGTAGGCCCTACTCTGTCTGGGGTGGAAAGGTAGACCTACTCTGTCTGGGGTGGAAAGGTAGGTCTACTCTGTCTGGGGTGGAAAGGTAGGTCTACTCTGTCTGGGGTGGAAAGATAGGCCCCACTCTGTCTGGGGTGGAAAGGTAGGTCTACTCTGTCTGGGGTGGAAAGGTAGACCTACTCTGTCTGGGGTGGAAAGGTAGACCTACTCTGTCTGGGGTGGAAAGGTAGGCCTACTCTGCCTGGGGTGGAAAGGTAGGCCTACTCTGCCTGGGGTGGAAAGGTAGGCCTACTCTGTCTGGGGTGGAAAGGTAGGTCTACTCTGTCTGGGTGGAAAGGTAGGTCTACTCTGTCTGGGTGGAAAGGTAGGCCCTACTCTGTCTGGGGTGGAAAGGTAGGTCTACTCTGTCTGGGGTGGAAAGGTAGGTCTACTCTGTCTGGGGTGGAAAGGTAGGCCCTACTCTGTCTGGGGTGGAAAGGTAGGCCTACTCTGCCTGGGGTGGAAAGGTAGGCCTACTCTGTCTGGGGTGGAAAGGTAGGTCTACTCTGTCTGGGTGGAAAGGTAGGCCCTACTCTGTCTGGGGTGGAAAGGTAGGTCTACTCTGTCTGGGTGGAAAGGTAGGCCCTACTCTGTCTGGGGTGGAAAGGTAGGTCTACTCTGTCTGGGGTGGAAAGGTAGGTCTACTCTGTCTGGGGTGGAAAGGTAGGCCCTACTCTGTCTGGGGTGGAAAGGTAGCCCTACTCTGTCTGGGGTGGAAAGGTAGGTCCTACTCTGTCTGGGGTAGAAAGGTAGGTCTACTCTGTCTGGGGTGGAAAGGTAGTCCTACTCTGTCTGGGGTGGAAAGGTAGGTCCTACTCTGTCTGGGGTAGAAAGGTAGACCTACTCTGTCTGGGGTGGAAAGGTAGGTCTACTCTGTCTGGGGTGGAAAGGTAGTCCTACTCTGTCTGGGGTGGAAAGGTAGGTCCTACTCTGTCTGGGGTGGAAAGGTAGACCTACTCTGTCTGGGGTGGAAAGGTAGGTCTACTCTGTCTGGGGTGGAAAGGTAGGTCCTACTCTGTCTGGGGTGGAAAGGTAGGTCCTACTCTGTCTGGGGTGGAAAGGTAGGTCTACTCTGTCTGGGGTGGAAAGGTAGGTCTACTCTGTCTGGGGTGGAAAGGTAGGTCTACTCTGTCTGGGGTGGAAGGTAGGTCTACTCTGTCTGGGTGGAAAGGTAGGCCTACTCTGTCTGGGGTGGAAAGGTAGGTCTACTCTGTCTGGGTGGAAAGGTAGGCCCTACTCTGTCTGGGGTGGAAAGGTAGGTCTACTCTGTCTGGGGTGGAAAGGTAGCCCTACTCTGTCTGGGGTGGAAAGGTAGGTCCCACTCTGTCTGGGGTGGAAAGGTAGGCCCTACTCTGTCTGGGGTGGAAAGGTAGACCTACTCTGTCTGGGGTGGAAAGGTAGGTCTACTCTGTCTGGGGTGGAAAGGTAGGTCTACTCTGTCTGGGGTGGAAAGATAGGCCCCACTCTGTCTGGGGTGGAAAGGTAGGTCTACTCTGTCTGGGGTGGAAAGGTAGACCTACTCTGTCTGGGGTGGAAAGGTAGACCTACTCTGTCTGGGGTGGAAAGGTAGGCCTACTCTGCCTGGGGTGGAAAGGTAGGCCTACTCTGCCTGGGGTGGAAAGGTAGGCCTACTCTGTCTGGGGTGGAAAGGTAGGTCTACTCTGTCTGGGGTGGAAAGGTAGGTCTACTCTGTCTGGGGTGGAAAGATAGGCCCCACTCTGTCTGGGGTGGAAAGGTAGGTCTACTCTGTCTGGGGTGGAAAGGTAGACCTACTCTGTCTGGGGTGGAAAGGTAGACCTACTCTGTCTGGGGTGGAAAGGTAGGCCTACTCTGCCTGGGGTGGAAAGGTAGGCCTACTCTGCCTGGGGTGGAAAGGTAGGCCTACTCTGTCTGGGGTGGAAAGGTAGGTCTACTCTGTCTGGGTGGAAAGGTAGGTCTACTCTGTCTGGGTGGAAAGGTAGGCCCTACTCTGTCTGGGGTGGAAAGGTAGGTCTACTCTGTCTGGGGTGGAAAGGTAGGTCTACTCTGTCTGGGGTGGAAAGGTAGGCCCTACTCTGTCTGGGGTGGAAAGGTAGGCCTACTCTGCCTGGGTGGAAAGGTAGGCCTACTCTGTCTGGGGTGGAAAGGTAGGTCTACTCTGTCTGGGTGGAAAGGTAGGCCCTACTCTGTCTGGGGTGGAAAGGTAGGTCTACTCTGTCTGGGTGGAAAGGTAGGCCCTACTCTGTCTGGGGTGGAAAGGTAGGTCTACTCTGTCTGGGGTGGAAAGGTAGGTCTACTCTGTCTGGGGTGGAAAGGTAGGCCCTACTCTGTCTGGGGTGGAAAGGTAGCCCTACTCTGTCTGGGGTGGAAAGGTAGGTCCTACTCTGTCTGGGGTAGAAAGGTAGGTCTACTCTGTCTGGGGTGGAAAGGTAGTCCTACTCTGTCTGGGGTGGAAAGGTAGGTCCTACTCTGTCTGGGGTAGAAAGGTAGACCTACTCTGTCTGGGGTGGAAAGGTAGGTCTACTCTGTCTGGGGTGGAAAGGTAGTCCTACTCTGTCTGGGGTGGAAAGGTAGGTCCTACTCTGTCTGGGGTGGAAAGGTAGACCTACTCTGTCTGGGGTGGAAAGGTAGGTCTACTCTGTCTGGGGTGGAAAGGTAGGTCCTACTCTGTCTGGGGTGGAAAGGTAGGTCCTACTCTGTCTGGGGTGGAAAGGTAGGTCTACTCTGTCTGGGGTGGAAAGGTAGGTCTACTCTGTCTGGGGTGGAAAGGTAGGTCTACTCTGTCTGGGGTGGAAAGGTAGGTCTACTCTGTCTGGGTGGAAAGGTAGGCCTACTCTGTCTGGGGTGGAAAGGTAGGTCTACTCTGTCTGGGTGGAAAGGTAGGCCCTACTCTGTCTGGGGTGGAAAGGTAGGTCTACTCTGTCTGGGGTGGAAAGGTAGCCCTACTCTGTCTGGGGTGGAAAGGTAGGTCCCACTCTGTCTGGGGTGGAAAGGTAGGCCCTACTCTGTCTGGGGTGGAAAGGTAGACCTACTCTGTCTGGGGTGGAAAGGTAGGTCTACTCTGTCTGGGGTGGAAAGGTAGGTCTACTCTGTCTGGGGTGGAAAGATAGGCCCCACTCTGTCTGGGGTGGAAAGGTAGGTCTACTCTGTCTGGGGTGGAAAGGTAGACCTACTCTGTCTGGGGTGGAAAGGTAGACCTACTCTGTCTGGGGTGGAAAGGTAGGCCTACTCTGCCTGGGGTGGAAAGGTAGGCCTACTCTGCCTGGGGTGGAAAGGTAGGCCTACTCTGTCTGGGGTGGAAAGGTAGGTCTACTCTGTCTGGGTGGAAAGGTAGGTCTACTCTGTCTGGGTGGAAAGGTAGGCCCTACTCTGTCTGGGGTGGAAAGGTAGGTCTACTCTGTCTGGGGTGGAAAGGTAGGTCTACTCTGTCTGGGGTGGAAAGGTAGGCCCTACTCTGTCTGGGGTGGAAAGGTAGGCCTACTCTGCCTGGGGTGGAAAGGTAGGCCTACTCTGTCTGGGGTGGAAAGGTAGGTCTACTCTGTCTGGGTGGAAAGGTAGGCCCTACTCTGTCTGGGGTGGAAAGGTAGGTCTACTCTGTCTGGGTGGAAAGGTAGGCCCTACTCTGTCTGGGGTGGAAAGGTAGGTCTACTCTGTCTGGGGTGGAAAGGTAGGTCTACTCTGTCTGGGGTGGAAAGGTAGGCCCTACTCTGTCTGGGGTGGAAAGGTAGCCCTACTCTGTCTGGGGTGGAAAGGTAGGTCCTACTCTGTCTGGGGTAGAAAGGTAGGTCTACTCTGTCTGGGGTGGAAAGGTAGTCCTACTCTGTCTGGGGTGGAAAGGTAGGTCCTACTCTGTCTGGGGTAGAAAGGTAGACCTACTCTGTCTGGGGTGGAAAGGTAGGTCTACTCTGTCTGGGGTGGAAAGGTAGTCCTACTCTGTCTGGGGTGGAAAGGTAGGTCCTACTCTGTCTGGGGTGGAAAGGTAGACCTACTCTGTCTGGGGTGGAAAGGTAGGTCTACTCTGTCTGGGGTGGAAAGGTAGGTCCTACTCTGTCTGGGGTGGAAAGGTAGGTCCTACTCTGTCTGGGGTGGAAAGGTAGGTCTACTCTGTCTGGGGTGGAAAGGTAGGTCTACTCTGTCTGGGGTGGAAAGGTAGGTCTACTCTGTCTGGGGTGGAAAGGTAGGTCTACTCTGTCTGGGTGGAAAGGTAGGCCTACTCTGTCTGGGGTGGAAAGGTAGGTCTACTCTGTCTGGGTGGAAAGGTAGGCCCTACTCTGTCTGGGGTGGAAAGGTAGGTCTACTCTGTCTGGGTGGAAAGGTAGGCCCTACTCTGTCTGGGGTGGAAAGGTAGGTCTACTCTGTCTGGGGTGGAAAGGTAGGTCTACTCTGTCTGGGGTGGAAAGGTAGGCCCTACTCTGTCTGGGGTGGAAAGGTAGCCCTACTCTGTCTGGGGTGGAAAGGTAGGTCCTACTCTGTCTGGGGTAGAAAGGTAGGTCTACTCTGTCTGGGGTGGAAAGGTAGTCCTACTCTGTCTGGGGTGGAAAGGTAGGTCCTACTCTGTCTGGGGTAGAAAGGTAGACCTACTCTGTCTGGGGTGGAAAGGTAGGTCTACTCTGTCTGGGGTGGAAAGGTAGTCCTACTCTGTCTGGGGTGGAAAGGTAGGTCCTACTCTGTCTGGGGTGGAAAGGTAGGTCTACTCTGTCTGGGGTGGAAAGGTAGGTCTACTCTGTCTGGGGTGGAAAGGTAGGTCTACTCTGTCTGGGGTGGAAAGGTAGGTCTACTCTGTCTGGGTGGAAAGGTAGGTCTACTCTGTCTGGGGTGGAAAGGTAGGTCTACTCTGTCTGGGGTGGAAAGGTAGGTCTACTCTGTCTATGGTGGAAAGGTAGGTCTACTCTGTCTGGGGTGGAAAGGTAGGTCTACTCTGTCTGGGGTGGAAAGGTAGGCCTACTCTGTCTATGGTGGAAAGGTAGGTCTACTCTGTCTATGGTGGAAAGGTAGGTCTACTCTGTCTATGGTGGAAAGGTAGGTCTACTCTGTCTATGGTGGAAAGGTAGGTCTACTCTGTCTGGGGTGGAAAGGTAGGTCTACTCTGTCTATGGTGGAAAGGTAGGTCTACTCTGTCTATGGTGGAAAGGTAGGTCTACTCTGTCTATGGTGGAAAGGTAGGTCTACTCTGTCTGGGGTGGAAAGGTAGGTCTACTCTGTCTATGGTGGAAAGGTAGGTCTACTCTGTCTGGGGTGGAAAGGTAGGTCTACTCTGTCTGGGGTGGAAAGGTAGACCTACTCTGTCTATGGTGGAAAGGTAGGTCTACTCTGTCTGGGGTGGAAAGGTAGGTCTACTCTGTCTATGGTGGAAAGGTAGGCCTACTCTGTCTGGGCGTGGAAAGGTAGGTCTACTCTGTCTGGGTGGAAAGGTAGGTCCTACTCTGTCTATGGTGGAAAGGTAGGTCTACTCTGTCTGGGGTGGAAAGGTAGGTCTACTCTGTCTGGGGTGGAAAGGTAGGCCTACTCTGTCTGGGGTGGAAAGGTAGGTCTACTCTGTCTGGGTGGAAAGGTAGGTCCTACTCTGTCTGGGGTGGAAAGGTAGGTCTACTCTGTCTGGGGTGGAAAGGTAGGTCTACTCTGTCTGGGGTGGAAAGGTAGGTCTACTCTGTCTGGGGTGGAAAGGTAGACCTACTCTGCCTGGGGTGGAAAGGTAGTCCTACTCTGTCTGGGGTGGAAAGGTAGGCCTACTCTGTCTGGGGTGGAAATGTAGACCTACTCTGTCTGGGTGGAAATGTAGGTCTACTCTGTCTGGGTGGAAAGGTAGGTCCTACTCTGTCTGGGGTGGAAAGGTAGGTCTACTCTGTCTGGGGTGGAAAGGTAGGTCTACTCTGTCTGGGGTGGAAAGGTAGGTCTACTCTGTCTGGGGTGGAAAGGTAGACCTACTCTGCCTGGGGTGGAAAGGTAGTCCTACTCTGTCTGGGGTGGAAAGGTAGGTCCTACTCTGTCTGGGGTGGAAAGGTAGGTCCTACTCTGTCTGGGGTGGAAAGGTAGTCCTACTCTGTCTGGGGTGGAAAGGTAGTCCTACTCTGTCTGGGGTGGAAAGGTAGTCCTACTCTGTCTGGGGTGGAAAGGTAGTCCTACTCTGTCTGGGGTGGAAAGGTAGTCCTACTCTGTCTGGGTTGGAAAGGTAGGTCCTACTCTGTCTGGGGTGGAAAGGTAGACCTACTCTGTCTGGGGTGGAAAGGTAGGTCTACTCTGTCTGGGGTGGAAAGGTAGGTCTACTCTGTCTGGGGTGGAAAGGTAGGTCTACTCTGTCTGGGGTGGAAAGGTAGGTCTACTCTGTCTGGGTGGAAAGGTAGGCCTACTCTGTCTGGGGTGGAAAGGTAGGTCTACTCTGTCTGGGTGGAAAGGTAGGCCCTACTCTGTCTGGGGTGGAAAGGTAGGTCTACTCTGTCTGGGTGGAAAGGTAGGCCCTACTCTGTCTGGGGTGGAAAGGTAGGTCTACTCTGTCTGGGGTGGAAAGGTAGGTCTACTCTGTCTGGGGTGGAAAGGTAGGCCCTACTCTGTCTGGGGTGGAAAGGTAGCCCTACTCTGTCTGGGGTGGAAAGGTAGGTCCTACTCTGTCTGGGGTAGAAAGGTAGGTCTACTCTGTCTGGGGTGGAAAGGTAGTCCTACTCTGTCTGGGGTGGAAAGGTAGGTCCTACTCTGTCTGGGGTAGAAAGGTAGACCTACTCTGTCTGGGGTGGAAAGGTAGGTCTACTCTGTCTGGGGTGGAAAGGTAGTCCTACTCTGTCTGGGGTGGAAAGGTAGGTCCTACTCTGTCTGGGGTGGAAAGGTAGGTCTACTCTGTCTGGGGTGGAAAGGTAGGTCTACTCTGTCTGGGGTGGAAAGGTAGGTCTACTCTGTCTGGGGTGGAAAGGTAGGTCTACTCTGTCTGGGTGGAAAGGTAGGTCTACTCTGTCTGGGGTGGAAAGGTAGGTCTACTCTGTCTGGGGTGGAAAGGTAGGTCTACTCTGTCTATGGTGGAAAGGTAGGTCTACTCTGTCTGGGGTGGAAAGGTAGGTCTACTCTGTCTGGGGTGGAAAGGTAGGCCTACTCTGTCTATGGTGGAAAGGTAGGTCTACTCTGTCTATGGTGGAAAGGTAGGTCTACTCTGTCTATGGTGGAAAGGTAGGTCTACTCTGTCTATGGTGGAAAGGTAGGTCTACTCTGTCTGGGGTGGAAAGGTAGGTCTACTCTGTCTATGGTGGAAAGGTAGGTCTACTCTGTCTATGGTGGAAAGGTAGGTCTACTCTGTCTATGGTGGAAAGGTAGGTCTACTCTGTCTGGGGTGGAAAGGTAGGTCTACTCTGTCTATGGTGGAAAGGTAGGTCTACTCTGTCTGGGGTGGAAAGGTAGGTCTACTCTGTCTGGGGTGGAAAGGTAGACCTACTCTGTCTATGGTGGAAAGGTAGGTCTACTCTGTCTGGGGTGGAAAGGTAGGTCTACTCTGTCTATGGTGGAAAGGTAGGCCTACTCTGTCTGGGGTGGAAAGGTAGGTCTACTCTGTCTGGGTGGAAAGGTAGGTCCTACTCTGTCTATGGTGGAAAGGTAGGTCTACTCTGTCTGGGGTGGAAAGGTAGGTCTACTCTGTCTGGGGTGGAAAGGTAGGCCTACTCTGTCTGGGGTGGAAAGGTAGGTCTACTCTGTCTGGGTGGAAAGGTAGGTCCTACTCTGTCTGGGGTGGAAAGTTAGGTCTACTCTGTCTGGGGTGGAAAGGTAGGTCTACTCTGTCTGGGGTGGAAAGGTAGGTCTACTCTGTCTGGGGTGGAAAGGTAGACCTACTCTGCCTGGGGTGGAAAGGTAGTCCTACTCTGTCTGGGGTGGAAAGGTAGGCCTACTCTGTCTGGGGTGGAAATGTAGACCTACTCTGTCTGGGTGGAAATGTAGGTCTACTCTGTCTGGGTGGAAAGGTAGGTCCTACTCTGTCTGGGGTGGAAAGGTAGGTCTACTCTGTCTGGGGTGGAAAGGTAGGTCTACTCTGTCTGGGGTGGAAAGGTAGGTCTACTCTGTCTGGGGTGGAAAGGTAGACCTACTCTGCCTGGGGTGGAAAGGTAGTCCTACTCTGTCTGGGGTGGAAAGGTAGTCCTACTCTGTCTGGGGTGGAAAGGTAGGCCCTACTCTGTCTGGGGTGGAAAGGTAGTCCTACTCTGTCTGGGGTGGAAAGGTAGTCCTACTCTGTCTGGGGTGGAAAGGTAGTCCTACTCTGTCTGGGGTGGAAAGGTAGACCTACTCTGTCTGGGGTGGAAAGGTAGTCCTACTCTGTCTGGGGTGGAAAGGTAGGTCCTACTCTGTCTGGGTGGAAAGGTAGGTCCTACTCTGTGTCGGGTGGAAAGGTAGACCTACTCTGTCTGGGTTGGAAAGGTAGGTCCTACTCTGTGTCGGGTGGAAAGGTAGTCCTACTCTGTCTGGGGTGGAAAGGTAGTCCTACTCTGTCTGGGGTGGAAAGGTAGACTCTACTCTGTCTGGGGTGGAAAGGTAGGCCTACTCTGTCTGGGGTGGAAATGTAGACCTACTCTGTCTGGGGTGGAAAGGTAGGGCCTACTCTGTCTGGGGTGGAAAGGTAGGGCCTACTCTGTTTGGGGTGGAAAGGTAGACCCTACTCTGTCTGGGGTGGAAGGGTAGGTCTACTCTGTCTGGGGTGGAAAGGTAGACCTACTCTGTCTGGGGTGGAAAGGTAGGTCTACTCTGTCTGGGGTGGAAAGGTAGGTCTACTCTGTCTGGGGTGGAAAGGTAGGACTACTCTGTCTGGGGTGGAAAGGTAGACCCTACTCTGTCTGGGGTGGAAGGGTAGGTCTACTCTGTCTGGGGTGGAAAGGTAGGTCTACTCTGTCTGGGGTGGAAAGGTAGGACTACTCTGTCTGGGGTGGAAAGGTAGGCCTACTCTGTCTGGGGTGGAAAGGTAGGTCCTACTCTGTCTGGGGTGGAAAGGTAGACCCTACTCTGTCTGGGGTGGAAAGGTAGACCCTACTCTGTCTGGGGTGGAAGGGTAGGTCTACTCTGTCTGGGGTGGAAAAGGTAGACCTACTCTGTCTGGGGTGGAAAGGTAGGTCTACTCTGTCTGGGGTGGAAAGGTAGGTCTACTCTGTCTGGGGTGGAAAGGTAGGACTACTCTGTCTGGGGTGGAAAGGTAGGCCTACTCTGTCTGGGGTGGAAAGGTAGGTCCTACTCTGTCTGGGGTGGAAAGGTAGGTCTACTCTGTCTGGGGTGGAAAGGTAGACCCTACTCTGTCTGGGGTGGAAAGGTAGGCCTACTCTGTCTGGGGTGGAAAGGTAGGCCTACTCTGTCTGGGGTGGAAAGGTAGTCCTACTCTGTCTGGGTGGAAAGGTAGGCCCTACTCTGTCTGGGGTGGAAAGGTAGTCCTACTCTGTCTGGGGTGGAAAGGTAGACCCTACTCTGTCTGGGGTGGAAAGGTAGGCCTACTCTGTCTGGGGTGGAAAGGTAGGCCTACTCTGTCTGGGGTGGAAAGGTAGGCCCTACTTTTGAAAGTACCATGCTCAGATTCCTAGTGACGTGTCAGATAAAATTATTTTCAAACAAGCACAGTTTTGTTTCAAACAAGACACCGTGATTTGGCATTGGAGAAACATGATAAGATGAACACGTCTCTCGGTCCATTAGCCTGTCATTTCTGTCTTTGTGTGGTATTATAACATTCTGCTAATATGTAAAATAACATGAAATGTTTATCCCCGTGGACATCAAATTAGCATCATAATTTAATCCCCACAAAAATCTGTCCGTTTAAACTGGAGATGTTAGTTTGTCATTGAATGCGTCTCAATCCACCTCATCTGCTGATGTCGCTCTTCCCCATCTGGGGTCAAAGGTGACAGGACTAGAGAGGTGTTTTTCAGACCAGGAGACATCTCATCTGGGGTCAAAGGTGACAGAACTCGAGAGGTGTTTGTCAGACCAGGAGACATCTCATCTGGGGTCAAAGGTGACAGAACTAGAGATGTGTTTGTCAGACCAGGATGCATCCCATCTGAGGTGAAAGGTGACAGAACGGTGTTTGTCAGACCAAGAGACATCCCATCTGAGGTCAAAGGTGACAGAACGGTGTTTGTCAGACCAGGAGACATCCCATCTGAGGTGAAAGGTGACAGAACGGTGTTTGTCAGACCAGGAGACATCCCATCTGAGGTCAAAGGTGACAGAACGGTGTTGGTCAGACCAGGAGACATCCCATCTGAGGTCAAAGGTGACAGAACGGTGTTTGTCAGACCAGGAGACGCCCGAAAATCTGACTGCTCACAAAAATGGTCTGTGGCATCCGAACGGTTTGACCCACAAACTATTATGACCCATCTATGGAAAGATGAGACACAATGGTGTTCTCTGTTCTGCTCTACATCTTGGGACTCGTCTGAAGTCGGTACAGCCGATCTGCCAACTTCTGTCTGTCGCGTCCGAACGGTTTGTGCTACACACTAATGTGACCCCCTCTGTGGAAAGGCGAGACTCTCAGGAACACTTACATGTTGGTTCTGCTCTAGGAAGCCCACAGACCTCACAACACTGGTCCGAAGGTCCCCGGTACCAGCTGAAGAACAAGTATATATGGAGACTGTTTAATGCCAAAAACAAGGTGTTAAATACATGTAATATATATATATATATATATATATATATATATATATATATATATATATATATATATATATAATTAATAAATACAAATATCCTGATCTTTCTCTCAGGTTTAGGACAGACACTTCAGATCAAACTTCCTTTTTGATACATGTTTTGGGACTATCTGTTATTCACTGTGTTTCTATTGGCTAATAGCAGTAAGGACTATCTGTTATTCACTGTGTTTCTATTGGCTAATAGCAGTAAGGACTATCTGTTATTCAATGTGTTTCTATGGGCTAATAGCAGTAAGGACTATCTGTTATTCAATGTGTTTCTATTGGCTAATAGCAGTAAGGACTATCTGTTATTCAATGTGTTTCTATTGGCTAATAGCAGTAAGGACTATCTGTTATTCAATGTGTTTCTATTGGCTAATAGCAGTAAGGACTATCTGTTATTCAATGTGTTTCTATTGGCTAATAGCAGTAAGGACTATCTGTTATTCAATGTGTTTCTATGGGCTAATAGCAGTAATGACTGTCTGTTATTCAATGTGTTTCTATGGGCTAATAGCAGTAAGGACTATCTGTTATTCAATGTGTTTCTATTGGCTAATAGCAGTAAGGACTATCTGTTATTCAATGTGTTTCTATTGGCTAATAGCAGTAAGGACTATCTGTTATTCAATGTGTTTCTATTGGCTAATAGCAGTAAGGACTATCTGTTATTCAATGTGTTTCTATGGGCTAATAGCAGTAAGGACTATCTGTTGTTCAATGTGTTTCTAATAGCAGTAAGGACTCTCTGTTATTCAATGTGTTTCTATTGGCTAATAGCAGTAAGGACTATCTGTTATTCAATGTGTTTCTAATAGCAGTAAGGCCTATCTGTTATTCAATGTGTTTCTATTGGCTAATAGCAGTAAGGACTATCTGTTATTCAATGTGTTTCTATTGGCTAATAGCAGTAAGGACTATCTGTTATTCAATGTGTTTCTATGGGCTAATAGCAGTAAGGACTATCTGTTGTTCAATGTGTTTCTAATAGCAGTAAGGACTCTCTGTTATTCAATGTGTTTCTATTGGCTAATAGCAGTAAGGACTATCTGTTATTCAATGTGTTTCTAATAGCAGTAAGGCCTATCTGTTATTCAATGTGTTTCTATTGGCTAATAGCAGTAAGGACTATCTGTTATTCAATGTGTTTCTATGGGCTAATAGCAGTAAGGACTATCTGTTATTCAATGTGTTTCTATGGGCTAATAGTAGTAAGGACTATCTGTTATTCAATGTGTTTCTATTGGCTAATAGCAGTAAGGACTATCTGTTATTCAATGTGTTTCTAATAGCAGTAAGGACTCTCTGTTATTCAATGTGTTTCTATTGGCTAATAGCAGTAAGGACTATCTGTTATTCAATGTGTTTCTATGGGCTAATAACAGTAAGTAAGGACTATCTGTTATTCAATGTGTTTCTATTGACTAATAGCAGTAAGGACTATCTGTTATTCAATGTGTTTCTATGGGCTAATAGCAGTAAGGACTATCTGTTATTCAATGTGTTTCTATGGGCTAATAGCAGTAAGGACTATCTGTTATTCAATGTGTTTCTATGGGCTAATAGCAGTAAGTACTATCTGTTATTCAATGTGTTTCTATGGGCTAATAGCAGTAAGGACTATCTGTTATTCAATGTGTTTCTATTGGCTAATAGCAGTAAGGACTATCTGTTATTCAATGTGTTTCTATGGGCTAATAACAGTAAGTAAGGACTATCTGTTATTCAATGTGTTTCTATTGACTAATAGCAGTAAGGACTATCTGTTATTCAATGTGTTTCTATGGGCTAATAGCAGTAAGGACTATCTGTTATTCAATGTGTTTCTATGGGCTAATAGCAGTAAGGACTATCTGTTATTCAATGTGTTTCTATGGGCTAATAGCAGTAAGTACTATCTGTTATTCAATGTGTTTCTATGGGCTAATAGCAGTAAGGACTATCTGTTATTCAATGTGTTTCTATTGGCTAATAGCAGTAAGGACTATCTGTTATTCAATGTGTTTCTATGGGCTAATAGCAGTAAGTACTATCTGTTATTCAATGTGTTTCTATGGGCTAATAGCAGTAAGGACTATCTGTTATTCAATGTGTTTCTATGGGCTAATAGCAGTAAGTGCTATCTGTTATTCAATGTGTTTCTATGGGCTAATAGCAGTAAGTACTATCTGTTATTCAATGTGTTTCTATGGGCTAATAGCAGTAAGGACTATCTGTTATTCAATGTGTTTCTATGGGTTAATAACAGTAAGTAAGGACTATCTGTTATTCAATGTGTTTCTATTGGCTAATAGCAGTAAGGACTATCTGTTATTCAATGTGTTTCTAATAGCAGTAAGGACTCTCTGTTATTCACTGTGTTTCTATTGGCTAATAGCAGTAAGGACTCTCTGTTATTCAATGTGTTTGGAAGAACGGGACATTTTCATCTTCCAGGAATTGTGTACAGATCCTTGCTACATGGGGCCGTGATGGCTGCTGATGAATGGGCCTCAGGATCTCGTCACAGTATCTCTGTCCATTCAAATTGCCATCGACAAAATGCAATTGTGTTCGTTGTCTGTAGCTTATTCCTGCCCATAGCACAACTCAGACGATACCACAGGTGATGAAGCCACCGTGGTTACACGTGGTCTGCGTTTGTGAGGCCGGTTGGATTTACTTCCAAATTCTTAAAATGACTGGAGGTGGGATTATGGTAGAGTAATGAACATTCAATTCTCTGGCAACATCTCTGGTAGACATTCCTGCAGTCAGCATGCCAATTGCACGCTCCCTCAGAACTTGACACATCTGTGGCATTGTGTTGTCTGACAAAACTGCACATTTTAGAGTGGCCTTTTATTGTCCCCAGCACAAGGTGCACCTGTGTAATGATCATGCCGTTTAATCAGCTTATTGATATGCCACACCTGTCAGGTGGATGGATTATCTTGGCAAAGGAGAAATGCTCACTAACAGGGATGTAAACAAATATACGCACAACATTATAGATAAGCTTTTTGTGCGTCTGGAACATTTTGGGATCTTTCAGTTCATTAAACACAGGACCAACACTTATTTTAATTTTATTTATAATTGTTTTATTTCCCCTTTATTTAACCAGGTAGGCTAGTTGAGAACACCTTTATTTAACCAGGTAGGCTAGTTGAGAACACCTTTATTTAACCAGGTAGGCTAGTTGAGAACACCTTTATTTAACCAGGTAGGCTAGTTGAGAACACCTTTATTTAACCAGGTAGGCTAGTTGAGAACACCTTTATTTAACCAGGTAGGCTAGTTGAGAACAAGTTCTCATTTACAACTGCCACCTGGCCTGTCACGCCCTGACCTTAAGAGAGCTTTTTATGTCTCTATTTTGGGTTTGGTCAGGGTGTGATTTGGGTGGGCATTCTATGTTCTTTTCTATGTTTTGTATTTCTTTGTGTTTGGCCGGGTGTGGTTCTCAATCAGGGACGTTGTCTGTGGTTGTCTCTGATTGGGAACCATACTTAGGTAGCTTTTTCCCACCTGTGTTTAGTGGGTAGTTGATTTCTGTTTTGTGTTTTCTGCACCTGACAGCACTGTTTCGGTTTCATTTTGCACTTTGTTATTTTGTTCTAGTGATCAGTTTAAAATAAAGTCATGAACACTTTCCACGCTGCGCTTTGGCGATTCTTCCTCATCAGACAACGACACCCGTTACATGGCCAACATAAAGCAAAAGAGTGACAAAAACAACAGTTACACATGGAATAAACAAACATACAGTCAATAACACATTAACCCAAACAACACAGAGTTACACATGGAATAAACAAACATACAGTCAATAACACACTAACCCCAAACAACACAGAGTTACACATGGAATAAACAAACATACAGTCAATAACACACTAACCCAAACAACACAGAGTTACACATGGAATAAACAAACATACAGTCAATAACACATTAACCCCAAACAACACAGAGTTACACATGGAATAAACAAACATACAGTCAATAACACACTAACCCCAAACAACACAGAGTTACACATGGAATAAACAAACATACAGTCAATAACACACTAACCCAAACAACACAGAGTTACACATGGAATAAACAAACATACAATAGAAAAGTCTATATACATTGTGCAAATGAGGTAAGATAAGGGAGGTAAGGCAATAAATAGGCCATAGTGGCGATATAATTACAATATAACAATAAAACACTGGAATTGTAGGATGTGCAGAGGATGATTGTGCAAGTTGAGATACTGGGGTGCAACGGAGCAAGATAAATAAATAAATACAGTATGGGGATGAGGTAGATAGATGGGCTATTTACAGATGGGCTATTTACAGGTGCAGTGATCTGTGAGCTGCTCTGACAGCTGGTGCTTAAAGCTAGTGAGTGAGATATGAGTCTCCAGCTTCAGTGATTTTTGCAGTTCGTTCCAGACATGGGCAGCAACTTTACATGTTTCTCTCAGACCTGTAAATATGATGATAGATTCATGCAATGCTTTTACTATGAAAGAGATCTCTCCACCCCTACTCTTGTCCACCGGGGGTTTGTGAACCCACAACCTTCCGGCCCGCAGCCCTGTGCGCTATCCAAATTCCTGCCATGTCATGCTAACAGCAGGGTTTCACAAACTTGCCCCCCCCCCCCCCCCCCAAACATCGAAGCAGTGACTCGCTCCTGCAGGCTCTACAACATCCGTAGAGTAGGACGTTTCCTCAGACAGGAAGAGGAACATTCGTGGAGTAGGACGTTTCCTCAGACAGGAAGTGGAACATCTGTAGAGTACGACCCTACCTCACACAGGAAGAGGAACATCCATAGAGTACGACCCTACCTCACACAGGAAGAGGAACATCCATAGAGTTTGACCCTACCTCACACAGGAAGAGGAACATCCGTGAGAGTACGACCCTACCTCACACAGGAAGAGGAACATCCACAGAGTACGACCCTACCTCACACAGGAAGAGGACCATCCATAGAGTACGACCCTACCTCACACAGGAAGAGGAACATCCATAGAGTACGACCCTACCTCACACAGGAAGAGGAACATCCATAGAGTACGACCCTACCTCACACAGGAAGAGGAACATCCCGTAGAGTTTGACCCTACCTCACACAGGAAGAGGAACATCCATAGAGTACGACCCTACCTCACACAGGAAGAGGAACATCCGTAGAGTTTGACCCTACCTCACACAGGAAGAGGAACATCCATGAGTACGACCCTACCTCACACAGGAAGAGGGACATCCGTGAGTACAACCCTACCTCACACAGGAAGAGGAACATCCATAGAGTACGACCCTACCTCACACAGGAAGAGGAACATCCATAGAGTACGACCCTACCTCACACAGGAAGAGGACCATCCATAGAGTACGACCCTACCTCACACAGGAAGAGGAACATCCATAGAGAACGACCCTACCTCACACAGGAAGAGGAACATCCATAGAGTACGACCCTACCTCACACAGGAAGAGGAACATCCGTAGAGTACGACCCTACCTCACACAGGAAGAGGAACATCTGTAGAGGTACGACCCTACCTCACACAGGAAGAGAGGAACAGAGGAAATTAAAGGATACCAGGACATTGTTACCTGTTACCCCTAAACAGGAGGGCGTTGTTTGTTTTCTGCTTGTTTTCCTACTCTATGGATGTTCCTCTTCCTGTGTGAGGTAGGGTTAAACTCACGGGATGTTCCTCTTCCCTGTGTGAGGTGGGTGTACTCTATGGATGTTCCTCTTCCTGTGTGAGGTAGGGTCGACTCTCACGGATGTTCCTCTTCCTGTGTGAGGTAGGGTCTCTTCCTGTGTGAGGTAGGGTCGTACTCTATGGATGTTCCTCTTCCTGTGTGAGGTAGGGTCGTACTCTACGGATGTTCCTCTTCCTGTGTGGGTAAGTCTCTTCCTGTGTGAGGTAGGGTCGTACTCTATGGATGTTCTCTTCCTGTGTGAGGTAGGGTCGTACTCTATGGATGTTCCTCTTCCTGTGTGAAGGTAGGGTCGTACTCTACAGATGTTCCTCTTCCTGTGTGAGGTAGGGTCGTACTCTATGGATGTTCCTCTTCCTGTGTGGGAGGTAGGGTCGTACTCTAGATGTTCCTCTTCCTGTGTGAGGTAGGTCGTACTCTACAGATGTTCCTCTTCCTGCCAAAAAAAGACAGACAGACCCTCAGCTCTACTCTCTACTCTCTACTCAAAATCATATCAAAATATTTGTCTAATGTGAAATACTGAGTACAACAGGTGTAGTAGACCTCACAGTGAAATGCTGAATACAACAGGTGTAGTAGACCTTACAGTGAAATGCTGAATACAACAGGTGTAGTAGACCTCACAGTGAAATGCTGAATACAACAGGTGTAGGAGACCTTACAGTGAAATGCTGAATACAACAGGTGTAGTAGACCTTACAGTGAAATGCTGAAAACAACAGGTGTAGTAGACCTCACAGTGAAATGCTGAATACAACAGGTGTAGTAAACCTCACAGTGAAATGCCGAATACAACAGGTGTAGGTAGACCTCACAGTGAAATGCCGAATACAACAGGTGTAGGTAGACCTCACAGTGAAATGCTGAATACAACAGGTGTAGTAGACCCCACAGTGAAATGCTGAATACAACAGGTGTAGTAGACCTTACAGTGAAATGCTGAATACAACAGGTGTAGTAGACCTTACAGTGAAATGTTGAATACAACAGGTGTAGTAGACCTTACAGTGAAATGCTGAATACAACAGGTGTAGTAGACCTTACAGTGAAATGCTGAATACAACAGGTGTAGTAGACCTTACAGTGAAATGCTGAATACAACAGGTGTAGTAGACCTTACAGAGAAATGCTGAATTACAACAGGTGTAGTAGACCTCACAGTGAAATGCTGAATACAACAGGTGTAGTAGACCTCACAGTGAAATGCCGAATACAGGGTGGGGTTAGGGTCAGGGTGGGGTTAGGTTCAGGGTGGGGTTAGGTTCAGGGTGGGGTTAGGGTCAGGTGGGGTTAGGGTCAGGTGGGGTTAGGGTCAGGGTGGGGTAGGGTCAGGGTGGGGTTAGGGTCAGGGTGGGGTTAGGGTCAGGGTGGGGTTAGGGTCAGGTGGGGTTAGGGTCAGGGTGGGGTTAGGGTCAGGGTGGGGTTAGGGTCAGGGTGGGGGTTAGGATCAGGGTGGGGTTAGGATCAGGGTGGGGTAGGGTCATGGTGGGGTTAGGATCAGGGTGGGGTTAGGATCAGGGTGGGGTAGGGTCAGGGTGGGGTTAGGATCAGGGTGGGGTTAGGGATCAGGGTGGGGTTAGGGTAAGGTGGGGTTTGGGTCAGGGTGGGGTTAGGATCAGGGTGGGGTTAGGATCAGGGTGGGGGTCAGGGTGGGGTTAGGGTCAGGGTGGGGTCAGGGTGGGGTTAGGGTCAGGGAGGGGTTGGGGTCAGGGTGGGGTTAGGATCAGGGTGGGGTTAGTGTCATGGTGGGGTTAGTGTCAGGGTGGGGTTAGGGTCAGGGTGGGGTTAGGGTCAGGGTGGGGTTAGGGTCAGGGTGGGGTTAGGATCAGGGTGGGGTTAGTGTCAGGGTGGGGTTAGGGTCAGGGTGGGGTTAGGGTCAGGGTGGGGGTTAGGATCAGGGTGGGGTTAGGGTCAGGGTGGGGTTAGGGTCAGGGTGGGTTAGGATCAGGGTGGGGTTAGGGTCAGGTGGGGTTAGGGTCAGGTGGGGTTAGGGTCAGGTGGGGTTAGGGTCAGGGTGGGGTTAGGATCAGGGTGGGGTTAGGATCAGGGTGGGGTTAGGGTCAGGTGGGGTTAGGGTTAGGGTCAGGGTGGGGTTAGGGTCAGGGTGGGGTTAGGATCAGGGTGAGGTTAGGGTCAGGGTGGGGTTAGGATCGGTGTGGGGTTAGGATCGGTGTGGGGTTAGGGTCAGGTGGGGTTAGGGTCAGGTGGGGTTAGGGTCAGGTGGGGTTAGGGTCAGGGTGGGGTCAGGATCAGGGTGGGGTTAGGGTCAGGGTGGGGTTAGGGTTAGGGTCAGGGTGGGGTTAGGGTCAGGGTGGGGTTAGGATCAGGGTGAGGTTAGGGTCAGGGTGGGGTTAGGGTCAGGTGGGGTTAGGATCAGGGTGGGGTTAGGGTCAGGGTGGGGTTAGGGTCAGGGTGGGGTTAGGATCAGGGTGGGGTTAGGGTCAGGTGGGGTCAGGTGGGGTTAGGGTCAGGGTGGGGGTTAGGATCAGGGTGGGGTTAGTGTCAGGGTGGGGTTAGGGTCAGGGTGGGGTTAGGGTCAGGGTGGGGTTAGGATCAGGGTGGGGTTAGGGTCAGGGTGGGGTTAGGGTCAGGGTGGGGTTAGGATCAGGGTGGGGTTAGGGTCAGGTGGGGTTAGGGTCAGGTGGGGTTAGGGTCAGGTGGGGTTAGGGTCAGGGTGGGGTTAGGATCAGGGTGGGGTTAGGGTCAGGGTGGGGTTAGGGTTAGGGTCAGGGTGGGGTTAGGGTCAGGGTGGGGTTAGGATCAGGGTGAGGTTAGGGTCAGGGTGGGGTTAGGATCGGTGTGGGGTTAGGGTCAGGTGGGGTTAGGGTCAGGTGGGGTTAGGGTCAGGTGGGGTTAGGGTCAGGGTGGGGTCAGGATCAGGGTGGGGTTAGGGTCAGGGTGGGGTTAGGGTTAGGGTCAGGGTGGGGTTAGGGTCAGGGTGGGGTTAGGATCAGGGTGAGGTTAGGGTCAGGGTGGGGTTAGGGTCAGGTGGGGTTAGGATCAGGGTGGGGTTAGGGTCAGGGTGGGGTTAGGGTCAGGGTGGGGTTAGGATCAGGGTGGGGTTAGGGTCAGGTGGGGTCAGGTGGGGTTAGGGTCAGGGTGGGGGTTAGGATCAGGTGGGGTCAGGATCAGGGTGGGGTTAGGGTCAGGGTGGGGTTAGGGTTAGGGTCAGGGTGGGGTTAGGGTCAGGGTGGGGTTAGGATCAGGGTGAGGTTAGGGTCAGGGTGGGGTTAGGGTCAGGTGGGGTTAGGATCAGGGTGGGGTTAGGGTCAGGGTGGGGTTAGGGTCAGGGTGGGGTTAGGATCAGGGTGGGGTTAGGGTCAGGTGGGGTCAGGTGGGGTTAGGGTCAGGGTGGGGTTAGGATCAGGGTGGGGTTAGTGTCAGGGTGGGGTTAGGGTCAGGGGTGGGGTTAGGGTCAGGGTGGGGTTAGGATCAGGGTGGGGTTAGGGTCAGGGTGGGGTTAGGGTCAGGGTGGGGTTAGGATCAGGGTGGGGTTAGGGTCAGGTGGGGTTAGGGTCAGGTGGGGTTAGGGTCAGGTGGGGTTAGGGTCAGGGTGGGGTTAGGATCAGGGTGGGGTTAGGGTCAGGGTGGGGTTAGGGTTAGGGTCAGGGTGGGGTTAGGGTCAGGGTGGGGTTAGGATCAGGGTGAGGTTAGGGTCAGGGTGGGGTTAGGATCGGTGTGGGGTTAGGGTCAGGTGGGGTTAGGGTCAGGTGGGGTTAGGGTCAGGTGGGGTTAGGGTCAGGGTGGGGTCAGGATCAGGGTGGGGTTAGGGTCAGGGTGGGGTTAGGGTTAGGGTCAGGGTGGGGTTAGGGTCAGGGTGGGGTTAGGATCAGGGTGAGGTTAGGGTCAGGGTGGGGTTAGGGTCAGGTGGGGTTAGGATCAGGGTGGGGTTAGGGTCAGGGTGGGGTTAGGGTCAGGGTGGGGTTAGGATCAGGGTGGGGTTAGGGTCAGGTGGGGTCAGGTGGGGTTAGGGTCAGGGTGGGGTTAGGATCAGGGTGGGGTTAGGGTCAGGTGGGGTCAGGGTGGGGTTAGGGTCAGGGTGGGGTTAGGGTGGGGTAGGGTCAGGTGGGGTTAGGGTCAGGGAGTGGTTAGGGTCAGGGTGGGGT
>NW_027015039.1:90000-117500 GCF_036934945.1 Oncorhynchus masou masou
ATCCTCTACCTACCTAATCCTCCACCTACCTAATCCTCTACCTACCTAATCCTCCACCTACCTAATCCTCCACCTACCTAATCCTCTACCTACCTAATCCTCCACCTACCTAATCCTCTACCTACCTAATCCTCCACCTACCTAATCCTCCACCTACCTAATCCTCTACCTACCTAATCCTCCACCTACCTAATCCTCTACCTACCTAATCCCCTACCTACCTACCTACCTACCTACCTACCTACCTACCTACCTATCCTCTACCTACCTATCCTCTACCTACCTATCCTCTACCTACCTATCCTCCACCTACCTAATCCTCCACCTACCTAATCCTCTACCTACCTAATCCTCCACCTACCTAATCCCCTACCTACCTATCCTCTACCTACCTAATCCCTCTACCTACACCTAATCCTCTACCTACCTATCCTCTACCTACCTAATACTCCACCTACCTAATCCTATACCTACCTACCTACCTACCTACCTACCTACCTACCTACCTACCTACCTACCTATCCTCTACCTACCTATCCTCTACCTACCTAATCATCTACCTACCTATTCCTCTACCTACCTAATCCTCTACCTACCTAATCCCTCACGCACCATCCTCTACCTACCTACCTACCTACCTCTACCTACCTAATCCTCACCTACCTACCTACCTACCTCTACCTACCTACCTCTACCTACCTATCCTCTACCTACCTATCCTCTACCTAATCCTCTACCTACCTATCCTCTACCTACCTAATCCTCCACCTACCTATCCTCTACCTACCTAATCCCCTACCTACCTATCCTCTACCTACCTAATCCTCCACCTACCTACCTACCTCTACCTACCTAATCCTCCACC
This sequence comes from Oncorhynchus masou masou, assembly GCF_036934945.1. Lineage (NCBI taxonomy): Eukaryota > Metazoa > Chordata > Actinopteri > Salmoniformes > Salmonidae > Oncorhynchus > Oncorhynchus masou. Next base: position 90,866 of record NW_027015039.1, read on the forward strand.
TACCTATCCTCTACCTACCTATCCTCTACCTACCTATCCCTACCTACCTATCCTCTACCTACCTAATCCTCCACCTTCCTATCCTCTACCTACCTAATCCCTACCTACCTAACTACCTACCTCCACCTACCTAATCCCCACCTACCTAATCCTCTACCTACCTATCCTCTACCTACCTACCCTCTACCTTCCTAATCCTCTACCTACCTATCCTCTACCTACCTACCTATCCTTTACCTACCTAATCCTCCACCTACCTAATCCTCTACCTACCTAATCCTCTACCTACCTACCTACCTACCTACCTACCTACCTACCTATCCTCCACCTACCTATCCTCTACCTACCTATCCTCCAACTACCTAATCCTCCACCTACCTAATCCTCTACCTACCTAATCCTCTACCTACCTACCCCTCTACCTTCCTAATCCCTCTACCTACCTATCCCTCTACCTACCTACCTATCCTTTACCTACCTAATCCTCCACCTACCTAATCCTCTACCTGCCTAATCCTCTACCTACCTACCTACCTACCTACCTACCTACCTATCCCTCTACCTACCTATCCTCTACCTACCTAATCATCTACCTACCTATTCCTCTACCTACCTAATCCCCTACCTACCTAATCCTCTACGTACCTATCCCTCTACCTACCTACCTACCTCTACCTACCTAATCCCCTACCTACCTACCTACCTACCTCTACCTACCTACCTCTACCTACCTATCCTCCACCTACCTATCCCTCTACCTAATCCCTCTACCTACCTATCCCTACCTACCTAATCCTCCACCTACCTATCCTCTACCTACCTAATCCCCTACCTACCTATCCTCTACCTACCTAATCCTCCACCTACCTACCTACCTCTACCTACCTAATCCTCCACCTACCTATCCTCTACCTACCTATCCCTCTACCTACCTATCCTCTACCTACCTATCCTCTACCTACCTAATCCTCCACCTTCCTATCCTCTACCTACCTAATCCTCTACCTACCTAACTACCTACCTCTACCTACCTAATCCTCTACCTACCTAATCCTCTACCTACCTAATCCCTCTACCTACCTACCCCTACCTTCCTAATCCTCTACCTACCTATCCCTCTACCTACCTACCTATCCTTTACCTACCTAATCCTCCACCTACCTAATCCTCTACCTACCTAATCCTCTACCTACCTACCTACCTACCTACCTACCTACCTACCTACCTATCCTCCACCTACCTATCCTCTACCTACCTATCCTCCAACTACCTAATCCTCCACCTACCTAATCCTCTACCTACCTAATCCTCTACCTACCTACCCTCTACCTTCCTAATCCCCTACCTACCTATCCTCTACCTACCTACCTATCCTTTACCTACCTAATCCTCCACCTACCTAATCCTCTACCTACCTACCTACCTACCTACCTACCTACCTACCTACCTACCTACCTACCTACCTACCTACCTATCCTCTACCTACCTACCTACCTACCTACCTACCTACCTACCTACCTACCTACCTACCTACCTATCCTCTACCTACCTATCCTCTACCTACCTAATCCTCCACCTACCTAATCCTCTACCTACCTAATCCTCCACCTACCTAATCCTCCACCTACCTAATCCTCTACCTACCTAATCCTCCACCTACCTAATCCTCACCTACCTAATCATCTACCTACCTAATCCTCTACCTACCTAATCCTCTACCTACCTAATCCTCCACCTACCTAATCCTCCACCTACCTAATCCTCTACCTACCTAATCCTCCACCTACCTAATCCTCTACCTACCTAATCCTCTACCTACCTACCTACCTACCTACCTACCTACCTACCTACCTACCTACCTACCTACCTACCTACCTATCCTCTACCTACCTAATCCCCTACCTACCTATCCTCCACCTACCTAATCCTCTACCTACCTAATCCTCTACCTACCTATCCTCTACCTACCTAATACTCCACCTACCTAATCCTATACCTACCTACCTACTACCTACCTACCTACCTACCTACCTACCTACCTACCTATCCTCTACCTACCTATCCTCTACCTACCTAATCATCTACCTACCTATTCCTCTACCTACCTAATCCTCTACCTACCTAATCCCTCTACGTACCTATCCCTCTACCTACCTACCTCTACCTACCTAATCCTCTACCTACCTACCTACCTACCTCTACCTACCTACCTCTACCTACCTATCCTCTACCTACCTATCCTCTACCTAATCCCTCTACCTACCTATCCTCTACCTACCTAATCCTCCACCTACCTATCCCTCTACCTACCTAATCCCCTACCTACCTATCCTCTACCTACCTAATCCTCCACCTACCTACCTACCTCTACCTACCTAATCCTCCACCTACCTATCCCTCTACCTACCTATCCTCTACCTACCTATCCTCTACCTACCTATCCTCTACCTACCTAATCCTCCACCTTCCTATCCTCTACCTAATCCTCTACCTACCTAACTACCTACCTCTACCTACCTAATCCTCTACCTACCTAATCCTCTACCTACCTAATCCTCTACCTACCTACCCTCTACCTTCCTAATCCCTCTACCTACCTATCCTCTACCTACCTACCTATCCTTTACCTACCTAATCCTCCACCTACCTAATCCTCTACCTACCTAATCCTCTACCTACCTACCTACCTACCTACCTACCTACCTACCTACCTATCCTCCACCTACCTATCCTCTACCTACCTATCCTCCAACTACCTAATCCTCCACCTACCTAATCCTCTACCTACCTAATCCTCCACCTACCTAATCCCCTACCTACCTATCCTCTACCTACCTAATCCTCTACCTACCTATCCTCTACCTACCTAATCCTCCACCAACCTAATCCCTCTACCTACCTACCTACCTACCTACCTACCTATCCTCTACCTACCTAGTCCTCTACCTACCTAATCATCTACCTACCTATTCCTCTACCTACCTAATCCTCCACCTACCTAATCCCTCTACGTACCTATCCTCCTACCTACCTACCTACCTACCTCTACCTACCTAATCCTCCTACCTACCTACCTACCTCTACCTACCTACCTCTACCTACCTATCCTCTACCTACCTATCCCTCTACCTAATTCTCTACCTACCTATCCCCTACCTACCTAATCCTCCACCTACCTATCCTCTACCTACCTAATCCCCTACCTACCTATCCTCTACCTACCTAATCCTCCACCTACCTATCCTCTACCTACCTAATCCTCTACCTACCTACCTACCTCTACCTACCTAATCCTCCACCTACCTATCCTCTACCTACCTATCCCTCTACCTACCTAATCCCCTACCTACCTATCCCTCTACCTACCTAATCATCCACCTTCCTATCCTCTACCTACCTAATCCCTCTACCTACCTAATCCTCTACCTACCTAATCCTCTACCTACCTACCTCTACCTACCTAATTCTCTACCTACCTAATCCTCTACTTGCCTATCCTCTACCTACCTACCCCTACCTTCCTAATCCTCTACCTACCTATCCTCTACCTACCTACCTATCCTTTACCTACCTAATTCTCTACCTACCTAAGCCTCTACTTGCCTATACTCTACCTACCTATCCTCTACCAACCTAATCCTCTACCTGCCTATCCTCTACCTACCTAATCATCTACCTACCTAATCCTCCACCTACCTAATCCTCCACCTACCTAATCCTCTACCTACCTAATCCTCCACCTACCTAATCCTCCACCTACCTAATCCTCCACCTACCTAATCCTCTACCTACCTAATCCTCCACCTACCTAATCCTCTACCTACCTAATCCTCTACCTACCTACCTACCTACCTACCTACCTACCTACCTACCTACCTATCCTCTACCTACCTATCCTCTACCTACCTATCCTCCACCTACCTAATCCTCCACCTACCTAATCCCTACCTACCTAATCCTCCACCTACCTAATCCCCTACCTACCTATCCTCTACCTACCTAATCCTCTACCTACCTAATCCTCTACCTACCTATCCTCTACCTACCTAATCCTCCACCTACCTAATCCTATACCTACCTACCTACCTACCTACCTACCTACCTACCTACCTACCTACCTACCTACCTATCCTCTACCTACCTATCCTCTACCTACCTAATCATCTACCTACCTATTCCTCTACCTACCTAATCCTCTACCTACCTAATCCTCTACCTACCTACCTACCTCTACCTACCTAATCCTCTACCTACCTACATACCTCTACCTACCTACCTCTACCTACCTATCCTCTACCTACCTAATCCTCTACCTAATCCTCTACCTACCTATCCTCTACCTACCTAATCCTCCACCTACCTATCCTCTACCTACCTAATCCCCTACCTACCTATCCTCTACCTACCTAATCCTCCACCTACCTACCTACCTCTACCTACCTAATCCTCCACCTACCTAATCCTCTACCTACCTATCCTCTACCTACCTAATCCTCTACCTACCTATCCTCTACCTACCTAATCCTCCACCTTCCTATCCTCTACCTACCTAATCCTCTACCTACCTAACTACCTACCTCTACCTACCTAATCCTCTACCTACCTACCTCTACCTACCTAATTCTCTACCTACCTAATCCTCTACTTGCCTATCCTCTACCTACCTACCCTCTACCTTCCTAATCCCCTACCTACCTATCCTCTACCTACCTACCTATCCTTTACCTACCTAATCCTCCACCTACCTAATCCTCTACCTACCTAATCCTCTACCTACCTATCTACCTACCTACCTACCTATCCTCCACCTACCTATCCTCTACCTACCTATCATCCACCTACCTAATCCTCCACCTACCTAATCCTCTACCTACCTAATCCTCCACCTACCTAATCCCCTACCTACCTATCCTCTACCTACCTAATCCTCTACCTATCTAATCCTCTACCTACCTATCCTCTACCTACCTAATCCTCCACCTACCTAATCCTCTACCTACCTACCTACCTACCTACCTACCTACCTACCTACCTATCCTCTACCTACCTATCCTCTACCTACCTAATCATCTACCTACCTATTCCTCTACCTACCTAATCCCTCTACCTACCTAATCCCCACGTACCTATCCTCTACCTACCTACCTACCTACCTCTACCTACCTAATCCTCTACCTACCTACCTACCTACCTCTACCTACCTATCCTCTACCTACCTATCCCCCTACCTAATCCTCTACCCACCTATCCTCTACCTACCTAATCCCCCTACCTACCTATCCTCTACCTACCTAATCCTCCACCTACCTATCCTCTACCTACCTAATCCCCCTACCTACCTACCTACCTCTACCTACCTAATCCTCCACCTACCTATCCCTCTACCTACCTATCCTCTACCTACCTAATCCTCTACCTACCTATCCCCTACCTACCTAATCCTCCACCTTCCTATCCTCTACCTACCTAATCCTCTACCTACCTAACTACCTACCTCTACCTACCTAATCCTCTACCTACCTACCTCTACCTACCTAATTCTCTACCTACCTAATCCTCTACTTGCCTATCCTCTACCTACCTACCCTCTACCTTCCTAATCCTCTACCTACCTATCCTCTACCTACCTACCTATCCTTTACCTACCTAATTCTCTACCTACCTAAGCCTCTACTTGCCTATCCTCTACCTACCTATCCTCTACCTACCTAATCCCTCTACCTACCTATCCTCTACCTACCTATCCTCTACCTACCTATCCTCTACCTACCTAATCCTCCACCTACCTAGGCCTCTACCTACCTAGTCCTCTACCTGCCTACCTAATCCTATACCTACCTACCTATCCTTTACCTACCTAATTCTCTACCTACCTATCCTCTACTTGCCTATCCTCTACCTACCTAATCCTCTACCTACCTAGTCCTCTACCTACCTAGTCCTCTACCTGCCTACCTAATCCTCTACCTACCTACCTACCTACCTATCCTTTACCTACCTAATTCTCTACCTACCTAAACCTCTACCTGCCTATCCTCTACCTACCTATCCTCTACCTACCTAATCCTCTACCTACCTAGTCCTCTACCTACCTAATCCTCTACCTGCCTACCTAATCCTCTACCTACCTACCTACCTACCTACCTACCTACCTACCTACCTACCTACCTACCTAATCCTCTACCTACCTATCCTCTACTTGCCTATCCTCTACCTACCTAATCCTCTACCTACCTATCCTCTACATGCCTATCCTCTACCTACCTACCTAATCCTCTACCTACCTAATCCTCTACCTGCCTACCTAATCCTCTACCTACCTACCTACCTACCTACCTACCTACCTACCTACCTACCTACCTACCTAAGCCTCTACCTACCTATCCTCTACTTGCCTATCCTCTACCTACCTATCCTATACCTACCTAGTCCCCTACCTACCTAGTCCTCTACTTACCTAATCCTCTACCTACCTATCCTCTACCTACCTATCCTCCACCTACCTAATCCTCTACCTACCTAATCCTCTACTTGCCTATCCTCTACCTACCTTATCCCTCTACCTGCCTATCCTCTACCTACCTATCCTCTACCTACCTAATCCCTCTACCTACCTAATCCTCTACCTACCTAATCATCTACCTGCCTATCCTCTACCTACCTATCCTCTAACTACCTAATCCTCTACCTACCTATCCTCTACCTACCTAATCCTCTTCTTGCCTATCATCTACCTACCTAGTCCTCTACCTACCTAATCCTCTACCTACCTAATCCTCTACCTACCTAATCCTCTACCTACCTATCCTCTACCTACCTATCCTCTACCTACCTAATCCTCTACCTACCTAATCCTCTACTTGCCTATCCTCTACCTACCTAATCCTCTACCTGCCTATCCTCTACCTACCTATTCTCTACCTACCTATCCTCTACTTGCCTATCCTCTACCTACCTATCCTCTACCTACCTAAACCTCTACCTACCTAATCCTCTACTTGCCTATCCTCTACCTACCTATCTCTACCTGCCTATCCTCTACCTACCTAATCCTCTACCTGCCTATCCTCTACCTACCTACCCTCTACCTTCCTAATCCTCTACCTACCTATCCTCTACCTACCTACCTATCCTTTACCTACCTAATCCTCCACCTACCTAATCCTCTACCTACCTAATCCTCTACCTACCTACCTACCTACCTACCTACCTACCTACCTATCCTCCACCTACCTATCCTCTACCTACCTATCCTCCACCTACCTAATCCTCCACCTACCTAATCCTCTACCTACCTAATCCTCCACCTACCTAATCCCCTACCTACCTATCCTCTACCTACCTAATCCTCTACCTATCTAATCCTCTACCTACCTATCCTCTACCTACCTAATCCTCCACCTACCTAATCCTCTACCTACCTACCTACCTACCTACCTACCTACCTACCTACCTACCTACCTACCTACCTACCTACCTATCCTCTACCTACCTATCCTCTACCTACCTAATCATCTACCTACCTATTCCTCTACCTACCTAATCCTCTACCTACCTAATCCTCTACGTACCTATCCTCTACCTACCTACCTACCTACCTCTACCTACCTAATCCCCTACCTACCTACCTACCTCTACCTACCTACCTCTACCTACCTATCCTCTACCTACCTATCCTCTACCTAATCCCCCACCTACCTATCCTCTACCTACCTAATCCTCCACCTACCTATCCCTCTACCTACCTAATCCCCTACCTACCTATCCTCTACCTACCTAATCCTCCACCTACCTATCCTCTACCTACCTAATCCTCTACCTACCTACCTACCTCTACCTACCTAATCCTCCACCTACCTATCCTCTACCTACCATCCTCTACCTACCTAATCCCTCTACCTACCTATCCTCTACCTACCTAATCCTCCACCTTCCTATCCTCTACCTACCTAATCCCTCTACCTACCTAACTACCTACCTCTACCTACCTAATCCTCTACCTACCTACCTCTACCTACCTAATTCTCTACCCACCTAATCCTCTACTTGCCTATCCTCTACCTACCTACCCCACCTTCCTAATCCTCTACCTACCTATCCCCTACCTACCTACCTATCCTTTACCTACCTAAGCCTCTACTTGCCTATCCTCTACCTACCTATCCTCTACCTACCTAATCCTCTACCTGCCTATCCTCTACCTACCTATCCTCTACCTACCTAATCCTCCACCTACCTAGGCCTCTACCTACCTAGTCCTCTACCTGCCTACCTAATCCTATACCTACCTACCTATCCTTTACCTACCTAATTCTCTACCTACCTAGTCCTCTACTTGCCTATCCTCTACCTACCTAATCCTCTACCTACCTAGTCCTCTACCTACCTAGTCCTCTACCTGCCTACCTAATCCTCTACCTACCTACCTACCTACCTGCCTATCCTTTACCTACCTAATTCTCTACCTACCTAAACCTCTACCTGCCTATCCCTCTACCTACCTATCCCCTACCTACCTAATCCTCTACCTACCTAGTCCTCTACCTACCTAAACCTCTACCTGCCTACCTAATCCTCTACCTACCTACCTACCTACCTACCTACCTACCTACCTACCTACCTACCTAATCCTCTACCTACCTATCCTCTACTTGCCTATCCTCTACCTACCTAATCCTCTACCTACCTATCCCTCTACATGCCTATCCTCTACCTACCTACCTAATCCTCTACCTACCTAATCCTCTACCTGCCTACCTAATCCCTCTACCTACCTACCTACCTACCTACCTACCTACCTACCTACCTACCTAAGCCTCTACCTACCTATCCTCTACTTGCCTATCCTCTTCCTACCTATCCTCTACCTACCTAATCCCTCACCTACCTAATCCTCTACCTGCCTATCCTCTACCTACCTATCCCTCTACCTACCTAATCCTCTACCTACCTAATCCTCTACCTACCTACCTCTACCTACCTAACCCTCTACCTGCCTATCCTCTACCTACCTAGCCCTCTACCTACCTATTCTCTACCTACATATCCTCTACCTACCTATCCTCTACCTGCCTATCCTCTACCTACCTAATCCTCTACCTGCCTAATCCTCTACCTACCTAATCATCTACCTGCCTATCCTCTACCTACCTATCCTCTAACTACCTAATTCTCTACCTACCTATCCTCTACCTACCTATCCTCTACCTACCTAATCCTCTTCTTGCCTATCCTCTACCTACCTATCCTCTACCTACCTAGTCCTCTACCTACCTAATCCTCTACCTACCTAATCCTCTACCTACCTAATCCTCTACCTACCTATCCTCTACCTACCTATCCTCTACCTACCTAATCCTCTACCTACCTAATCCTCTACTTGCCTATCCTCTACCTACCTAATCCTCTACCTGCCTATCCTCTACCTACCTATCCTCTACCTACCTAATCCTCTACTTGCCTATCCTCTACCTACCTATCCTCTACCTACCTAAACCTCTACCTACCTAATCCTCTACTTGCCTATCCTCTACCTACCTATCTCTACCTGCCTATCCTCTACCTACCTAATCCTCTACCTGCCTATCCTCTACCTACCTATCCTCTACCTACCTATCCTCTACCTACCTAATCCTCTACCTACCTAATCCCTACCTGCCTATCCTCTACCTACCTATCCCTCTACCTACCTATCCTCTACCTACCTAATCCTCTACCTACCTAATCCTCTACCTACCTACCTCTACCTACCTAACCCTCTACCTGCCTATCCTCTACCTACCTAGCCCCCTACCTACCTATTCTCTACCTACATATCCTCTACCTACCTATCCTCTACCTATCTAATCCTCTACTTGCCTATCCCCTACCTACCTAATCCTCTACCTACCTAATCCCTCTACTTGCCTATCCTCTACCTATCCTCTACCTACCTAGTCCTCTACCTACCTGTCCTCTACCTACCTAATCCCTCTACCTACCTAATCCTCTACCTACCTATCCTCTACCTACCTATCCTCTACCTACCTAATCCTCTACCTACCTAATCCTATTCTTGCCTATCCTCTACCTACCTAATCCTCTACCTGCCTATCCTCTACCTACCTACCTAACCTTCTACCTACCTACCTATCCTCTACATACCTAATCCTCTACCTACCTAATCCTCTACATACCTAATCCTCTACCCACCTAATCCTCTACATACCTAGTCCTCTACCTACCTAATCCTCTACCTCCCTACCTATCCTCTACCTACCTATCCGCTACCTACCTAATCCTCTACCTCCCTACCTATCCTCTACCTACCTAATCCTCTACCTACCTACCTATCCTTTACCTACCTAGTCCTCTAACTACCTATCCTCTATCTACCTAATCCTCTACCTCCCTACTTATCCTCTACATACCTAGTCCTCTACCTACCTACCTACCTATCCTTTACCTACCTATCCTCTACCTACCTATCCTCTATCTACCTAATCCTCTACCTCCCTACCTATCCTCTACATACCCAATCATCTACCTACTTAACCCTCTACATACCTAATCCTCTACCTACATATCCTCTACCTACCTACCTACCTACCTACCTACCTACCTACCTACCTACCTACCTACCTACCTACCTAACTACCTACCTACCTACCTACCTACCTACCTACCTACCTGATCCTCTACCTACCTAATTCTCTACCTACCTAATCCTCTACCTCCCTATCCTCTACCTACCGAAGCCTCTACCTACCTACCTAGTCCTCTAACTACCTAATCCTCTACCTACCTAACCCTATACCCACCTACCCACCCTCTACATACATTATCCTCTACCTACCTATCCTCTACCTGCCTATCCTCTACCTAACTAATCCTCTACCTGCCTATCCTCTACCTACCTATCCTCTACCTATCTAATCCTCTACTTGCCTATCCCCTACCTACCTAATCCTCTACCTACCTAATCCTCTACTTGCCTATCCTCTACCTATCTATCCTCTACCTACCTAGTCCTCTACCTACCTGTCCTCTACCTACCTAATCCTCTACCTACCTAATCCTCTACCTACCTATCCTCTACCTACCTATCCTCTACCTACCTAATCCTCTACCTACCTAATCCTATTCTTGCCTATCCTCTACCTACCTAATCCTCTACCTACCTATCCTCTACCTACCTAATCCTCTACCTACCTAATCCTATTCTTGCCTATCCTCTACCTACCTAATCCTCTACCTACCTAATCCTCTACTCTCTACCTACCAAATCCTCCCTCTACCTGCCTATCCTCTACCTACCTATCCTCTACCTACCTAATCCTCTACCTACCTAATCCTCTACCTACCTAATCCTCTACCTACCTATCCTCTACCTACCTATCCTCTACCTACCTATCCTCTACCTACCTATCCTCTACTTGCCTATCCTCTACCACCTAACCTCTACCTAACTAATCCTCTACCTACCTATCCTCTACCTACCTATCCTCTACCTACCTATCCTCTACCTACCTATCCTCTACTTGCCTATCCTCTACCACCTAATCCTCTACCTACCTAATCCTCTACCTGCCTATCCTCTACCACCTAACCTCTACCTAACTAATCCTCTACTTGCCTAACCTCTACCTACCTATCCTCTACCTACCTAATCCTCTACCTACCTAATCCTCTACTTGCCTATCCTCTACCTACCTATCCTCTACCTGCCTATTCTCTACCTACCTAATCCTCCCTCTACCTGCCTATCCTCTACCTACCTATCCTCTACCTACCTATTCCTCTACCTACCTAATCCTCTACCTGCCTATCCTCTACCTACCTATCCTCTAAGTACCTAATCCTCTACCTACCTAATCCTCTACCTACCTATCCTCTACCTATCTAATCCTCTACTTGCCTATCCCCTACCTACCTAATCCTCTACCTACCTAATCCTCTACTTGCCTATTCTCTACCTACCTAATCCTCTACCTACCTATCCTCTACCTACCTAATCCTCTACCTCCCTACCTATCCTCTACATACCTAGTCCTCTACCTGCCTACCTAATCCTCTACCTACCTAGTCCTCTACCTGCCTACCTAACCCTCTACCTACCTACCTATCCTCTACATACCTAATCCTCTACCTACCTAATCCTCTACATACCTAATCCTCTACCCACCTAATCCTCTACATACCTAGTCCTCTACCTACCTAATCCTCTACCTCCCTACCTATCCTCTACCTACCTATCCTCTACCTACCTAATCCTCTACCTCCCTACCTATCCTCTACCTACCTAATCCTATACCTACCTACCTATCCTTTACCTACCTAGTCCTCTAACTACCTATCCTCTATCTACCTAATCCTCTACCTCCCTACTTATCATCTACATACCTAGTCCTCTACCTACCTACCTACCTATCCTTTACCTACCTATCCCTCTACCTACCTATCCTCTATCTACCTAATCCTCTACCTCCCTACCTATCCTCTACATACCCAATCATCTACCTACTTAACCCTCTACATACCTAATCCTCTACCTACATATCCTCTACCTACCTACCTACCTACCTACCTACCTACCTACCTACCTACCTACCTACCTACCTGATCCTCTACCTACCTAAACCTCTACCTACCTAATTCTCTACCTACCTAATCCTCTACCTCCCTATCCTCTACCTACCGAAGCCTCTACCTACCTACCTAGTCCTCTACCTACCTAATCCTCTACCTACCTAACCCTATACCCACCTACCCACCCTCTACATACATTATCCTCTACCTACCTACCTACCTACCTACCTACCTACCTACCTACCTACCTACCTACCTACCTAATCCTCTACCTACCTAATCCTCTACCTACCTAATCCTCTACCTACCTATCGTCTACCTACCTATCCTCTACCTACCTAATCATCTACCTACCTACCTATCCTCTACATACCCAATCATCTACCTACTTAACCCTCTACATACCTATCCTCTACCTACATATCCTCTACCTACCTACCTACCTACCTACCTACCTACCTACCTACCTACCTACCTACCTAACTACCTACCTACCTACCTACCTACCTGATCCTCTACCTACCTAAACCTCTACCTACCTAATTCTCTACCTACCTAATCCTCTACCTCCCTATCCTCTACCTACTGAATCCTCTACCTACCTACCTAGTCCTCTACCTACCTAATCCTCTACCTACCTAACCCTATACCCACCTACCCATCCTCTACATACATTATCCTCTACCTACCTACCTACCTACCTAATCCTCTACCTACCTAATCCTCTACCTACCTATCGTCTACCTACCTATCCTCTACCTACCTAATCATCTACCTACCTAATCCTCTACCTACCTAATTCTCTACCTACCTATCCCTCTACCTACCTATCCCTCTACCTACCTATCCTCTACCTACCTAATCCCTACCTACCTACCTACCTACCTACCTACCTACCTATCCTCTACCTACCTACCTCTACCTACCTATCCTCTACCTACCTAACCCTCTACCTACCCAATCCTCTACCTACCTAATCCTCTACCTACCTATCCTCTACCTACCTACCTACCTCTACCTACCTACCTCTACCTACCTAATCCTCTACCTACCTACCTATCCTCTACCTACCTACCTCTACCTACCTATCCTCTACCTATCTATCCTCTACCTACCTAATCCTCCACCTACCTATCCTCTACCTACCTAATCCTCTACCTACCTACCTCTACCTACCTACCTACCTACCTACCTACCTACCTACCTACCTATCCTCTACCTATCCTCTACCTACCTATCCTCTACCTACCTAATCCTCCACCTACCTATCCTCTACTTACCTAATCCCTCTACCTACCTATCCCTCTACCTACCTAATCCTCCACCTACCTATCCCTCTACCTACCTAATCCTCTACCTACCTACCTACCTCTACCTACCTAATCCTCCACCTACCTATCCTCTACCTACCTATCTTCTACCTACCTAATCCTCTACCTACCTATCCTCTACCTACCTAATCCTCCACCTACCTAATCCTCTACCTACCTACCTACCTACCTACCTACCTACCTATCCTCTACCTACCTGTCCCTCTACCTACCTAATCCTCTACCTACCTATCCTCTACCTACCTAATCATCTACCTACCTAATCCTCTACCTACCTACCTACCTACCTACCTACCTATCCTCTACCTACCTACCTCTACCTACCTAAGCCTCTACCTACCTAATCCTCTACCTACCTATCCTCTACCTACCTACCTACCTCTACCTACCTACCTCTACCTACCTAATCCTCTACCTACCTACCTACCTACCTACCTACCTACCTACCTACCTACCTACCTACCTACCTACCTCTACCTACCTACCTCTACCTACCTATCCTCTACCTACCTATCCCCCTACCTAATCCTCTACCTACCTATCCTCTACCTACCTAATCCCTCCACCTACCTATCCTCTACCTACCTAATCCTCTACCTACCTACCTACCTATCATCTACCTAATCCTCTACCTACCTATCCTCTACCTACCTAATCCTCCACCTACCTATCCTCTACCTACCTAATCCTCTACCTACCTATCCTCTACCTACCTAATCCTCCACCTACCTATCCTCTACCTACCTAATCCCCTCCTACCTACCTACCTCTACCTAGTTAATCCTCCACCTACCTATCCTCTACCTACCTATCCTCTACCTACCTAATCCTCTACCTACCTATCCTCTACCTACCTATTCCTCTACCTACCTAATCCTCTACCTACCTATCCTCTACCTACCTACCTACCTCTACCTACCTACCTCTACCTACCTAATCCTCTACCTACCTACCTACCTCTACCTACCTAATCCTCTACCTACCTATCCCTCTACCTAATCCTCTACCTACCTATCCTCTACCTACCTAACCCTCCACCTACCTATCCTCTACCTACCTAATCCTCTACCTACCTACCTCTACCTACCTACCTACCTATCCTCTAACTAATCCTCTACCTACCTATCCTCTACCTACCTAATTCTCCACCTACCTATCCTCTACCTACCAAATCCTCTACCTACCTATCCTCTACCTACCTCATCCTCCACCTACCTATCCTCTACCTACCTAATCCTCTACCTCCCTACCTATCCTCTACATACCTAGTCCTCTACCTGCCTACCTAATCCTCTACCTACCTAGTCCTCTACCTGCCTACCTAATCCTCTACCTACCTACCTATCCTCTACATACCTAATCCTCTACCTACCTAATCCTCTACATACCTAATCCTGTACCCACCTAATCCTCTACATACCTAGTCCTCTACCTACCTAATCCTCTACCTCCCTACCTATCCTCTACCTACCTATCCTCTACCTACCTAATCCTCTACCTCCCTACCTATCCTCTACCTACCTAATCCTCTACCTACCTACCTATCCTTTACCTACCTAGTCCTCTAACTACCTATCCTCTATCTACCTAATCCTCTACCTCCCTACTTATCCTCTACATACCTAGTCCTCTACCTACCTACCTACCTATCCTTTACCTACCTATCCTCTACCTACCTATCCTCTATCTACCTAATCCTCTACCTCCCTACCTATCCTCTACATACCCAATCATCTACCTACTTAACCCTCTACATAACTAATCCTCTACCTACATATCCTCTACCTACCTACCTACCTACCTAACTACCTACCTACCTACCTACCTACCTACCTACCTGATCCTCTACCTACCTAAACCTCTACCTACCTAATTCTCTACCTACCTAATCCTCTACCTCCCTATCCTCTACCTACCGAAGCCTCTACCTACCTACCTAGTCCTCTACCTACCTAATCCTCTACCTACCTAACCCTATACCCACCTACCCATCCTCTACATACATTATCCTCTACCTACCTACCTACCTACCTACCTACCTACCTACCTAATCCTCTACCTACCTAATCCTCTACCTACCTATCGTCTACCTACCTATCCTCTACCTACCTAATCATCTACCTACCTAATCCTCTACCTACCTACCTCTACCTACCTATCCTCTACCTACCTATCCTCTACCAACCTATCCTCTACCTAATACTCTACCTACCTACCTACCTACCTACCTACCTACCTACCTACCTACCTACCTACCTATCCTCTACCTACCTACCTCTACCTGCCTAATCCTCTACCTACCTAATCCTCTACCTACCTACCTACCTACCTACCTACCTACCTACCTACCTACCTACCTACCTACCTACCTATCCTCTACCTACCTACCTCTACCTACCTATCCTCTACCTACCTAACCCCTCTACCTACCTAATCCTCTACCTACCTAATCCTCTACCTACCTATCCCTCTACCTACCTACCTACCTCTACCTACCTACCTCTACCTACCTAATCCTCTACCTACCTACCTATCCTCTACCTACCTACCTCCACCTACCTATCCTCTACCTATCTATCCTCTACCTACCTAATCCTCCACCTACCTATCCTCTACCTACCTAATCCTCTACCTACCTACCTCTACCTACCTACCTACCTACCTACCTACCTACCTACCTACCTACCTACCTACCTACCTACCTACCTATCCTCACCTATCCCCTACCTACCTATCCTCTACCTACCTAATCCTCCACCTACCTATCCTCTACTTACCTAATCCTCTACCTACCTATCCTCTACCTACCTAATCCTCCACCTACCTATCCTCTACCTACCTAATCCTCTACCTACCTACCTACCTCTACCTACCTAATCCTCCACCTACCTATCCTCTACCTACCTATCTTCTACCTACCTAATCCTCTACCTACCTATCCCTCTACCTACCTAATCCTCCACCTACCTAATCCCCTACCTACCTACCTACCTACCTACCTACCTATCCTCTACCTACCTGTCCTCTACCTACCTAATCCTCTACCTACCTATCCTCTACCTACCTAATCATCTACCTACCTAATCCTCTACCTACCTACCTACCTACCTACCTACCTATCCTCTACCTACCTACCTCTACCTACCTAAGCCTCTACCTACCTAATCCTCTACCTACCTATCCTCTACCTACCTACCTACCTCTACCTACCTACCTCTACCTACCTAATCCTCTACCTACCTACCTACCTACCTACCTACCTACCTACCTACCTACCTACCTACCTCTACCTACCTACCTCTACCTACCTATCCTCTACCTACCTATCCTCTACCTAATCCCTACCTACCTATCCTCTACCTACCTAATCCTCCACCTACCTATCCTCTACCTACCTAATCCTCTACCTACCTACCTACCTATCATCTACCTAATCCTCTACCTACCTATCCTCTACCTACCTAATCCTCCACCTACCTATCCTCTACCTACCTAATCCTCTACCTACCTATCCTCTACCTACCTAATCCTCCACCTACCTATCCTCTACCTACCTAATCCTCTACCTACCTACCTACCTCTACCTAGTTAATCCTCCACCTACCTATCCTCTACCTACCTATCCTCTACCTACCTAATCCTCTACCTACCTATCCTCTACCTACCTATTCCTCTACCTACCTAATCCTCTACCTACCTATCCCCCTACCTACCTACCTACCTCTACCTACCTACCTCTACCTACCTAATCCTCTACCTACCTACCTACCTCTACCTACCTAATCCTCTACCTACCTATCCTCTACCTAATCCTCTACCTACCTATCCTCTACCTACCTAACCCTCCACCTACCTATCCTCTACCTACCTAATCCTCTACCTACCTACCTCTACCTACCTACCTACCTATCCTCTAACTAATCCTCTACCTACCTATCCTCTACCTACCTAATTCTCCACCTACCTATCCTCTACCTACCAAATCCTCTACCTACCTATCCTCTACCTACCTCATCCTCCACCTACCTATCCTCTACCTACCTAATCCTCTACCTCCCTACCTATCCTCTACATACCTAGTCCTCTACCTGCCTACCTAATCCTCTACCTACCTAGTCCTCTACCTGCCTACCTAATCCTCTACCTACCTACCTATCCTCTACATACCTAATCCTCTACCTACCTAATCCTCTACATACCTAATCCTGTACCCACCTAATCCTCTACATACCTAGTCCTCTACCTACCTAATCCTCTACCTCCCTACCTATCCTCTACCTACCTATCCTCTACCTACCTAATCCTCTACCTCCCTACCTATCCTCTACCTACCTAATCCTCTACCTACCTACCTATCCTTTACCTACCTAGTCCTCTAACTACCTATCCTCTATCTACCTAATCCTCTACCTCCCTACTTATCCTCTACATACCTAGTCCTCTACCTACCTACCTACCTATCCTTTACCTACCTATTCTCTACCTACCTATCCTCTATCTACCTAATCCTCTACCTCCCTACCTATCCTCTACATACCCAATCATCTACCTACTTAACCCTCTACATAACTAATCCTCTACCTACATATCCTCTACCTACCTACCTACCTACCTACCTACCTACCTAACTACCTACCTACCTACCTACCTACCTACCTACCTACCTACCTGATCCTCTACCTACCTAAACCTCTACCTACCTAATTCTCTACCTACCTAATCCTCTACCTCCCTATCCTCTACCTACCGAAGCCTCTACCTACCTACCTAGTCCTCTACCTACCTAATCCTCTACCTACCTAACCCTATACCCACCTACCCATCCTCTACATACATTATCCTCTACCTACCTACCTACCTACCTACCTACCTACCTACCTACCTAATCCTCTACCTACCTAATCCTCTACCTACCTATCCTACCTACCTATCCTCTACCTACCTAATCATCTACCTACCTAATCCTCTACCTACCTAATTCTCTACCTACCTATCCTCTACCTACCTATCCTCTACCAACCTATCCTCTACCTACCTAATACTCTACCTACCTACCTACCTACCTACCTACCTACCTACCTACCTACCTATCCTCTACCTACCTACCTCTACCTACCTAATCCTCTACCTACCTATTCCTCTACCTACCTAACCCTCTACCTACCTAATCCTCTACCTACCTATCCTCTACCTACCTACCTACCTACCTACCTACCTACCTCTACCTACCTACCTCTACCTACCTAATCCTCTACCTACCTACCTATCCTCTACCTACCTACCTCTACCTACCTATCCTCTACCTATCTATCCTCTACCTACCTAATCCTCCACCTACCTATCCTCTACCTACCTAATCCTCTACCTACCTACCTCTACCTACCTACCTACCTACCTACCTACCTACCTACCTATCCTCTACCTAATCCCTACCTACCTATCCTCTACCTACCTAATCCTCCACCTACCTATCCTCTACTTACCTAATCCTCTACCTACCTATACTCTACCTACCTAATCCTCCACCTACCTATCCTCTACCTACCTAATCCTCACCTACCTACCTACCTCTACCTACCTAATCCTCCACCTACCTATCCTCTACCTACCTATCTTCTACCTACCTAATCCTCTACCTACCTATCCTCTACCTACCTAATCCTCCACCTACCTAATCCTCTACCTGCCTGCCTACCTACCTGCCTACCTACCTACCTACCTACCTACCTACCTACCTACCTACCTACCTATCCTCTACCTACCTGTCCTCTACCTACCTAATCCCCCTCTACCTACCTATCCCACCTACCTATCCTCTACCTACCTAATCATCTACCTAATCCTCTACCTACCTACCTACCTACCTACCTACCTACCTACCTACCTACCTATCCTCTACCTACCTACCTCTACCTACCTAATCCTCTACCTACCTAATCCTCTACCTACCTAATCCTCTACCTACCTATCCTCTACCTACCTACCTACCTACCTCTACCTACCTACCTCACCTCACCTAATCCCTCTACCTACCTACCTACTTCTACCTACCTACCTCTACCTACCTATCCTCTACCTACCTATCCTCTACCTAATCCTCTACCTACCTATCCTCTACCTACCTAATCCTCCACCTACCTATCCTCTACCTACCTAATCCTCTACCTACCTATCCTCTACCTACCTAATCCTCCACCTTCCTATCCTCTACCTACCTATCCTCTACCTACCTACCTACCTCTACCTAGTTAATCCTCCACCTACCTATCCTCTACCTACCTATCCTCTACCTACCTAATCCTCTACCTACCTATCCTCTACCTACCTATTCCTCTACCTACCTAATCCTCTACCTACCTATCCTCTACCTACCTACCTACCTACCTACCTACCTACCTACCTACCTACCTACCTACCTCTACCTACCTAATCCTCTACCTACCTACCTACCTCTACCTACCTATCCTCTACCTACCTATCCTCTACCTATCCTCTACCTACCTACCTATCCTCTACCTAATCCTCTACCTACCTATCCTCTACCTACCTAATTCTCCACCTACCTATCCTCTACCTACCAAATCCTCTACCTACCTATCCTCTACCTACCTCATCCTCCACCTACCTATCCTCTACCTACCTAATCCTCTACCTACCTACCTCTACCTACCTAATCCTCTACCTACCTACCTATCCTCTACCTACCTACCTCTACCTACCTATCCTCTACCTATCTATCCTCTACCTACCTATCCTCTACCTACCTAATCCTCTACCTACCTATCCTCTACCTACCTAATCCTCCACCTTCCTATCCTCTACCTACCTAATCCTCTACCTACCTAACTACCTACCTCTACCCTCCTTAATCCTCTACCTACCTACCTCTATCTACCTAATTCTCTACCTACCTAATCCTCTACTTGCCTATCCTCTACCTACCTATCCTCTACCTTCCTAATCCTCTACCTACCTAATCCTCTACCTACCTACCTATCCTTTACCTACCTAATTCTCTACCTACCTAAGCCTCTACTTGCCTATCCTCTACCTACCTATCCTCTACCTACCTAATCCTCTACCTGCCTATCCTCTACCTACCTATCCTCTACCTACCTAATCCTCCACCTACCTAGTCCTCTACCTACCTAGGCCTCTACCTGCCTACCTAATCCTCTACCTACCTACCTATCCTTTACCTACCTAATTCTCTACCTACCTATCCTCTACTTGCCTATCCTCTACCTACCTAATCCTCTACCTACCTAGTCCTCTACCTGCCTACCTAATCCTCTACCTACATACCTATCCTTTACCTACCTAATTCTCTACCTACCTAATCCTCTACCTGCCTATCCTCTACCTACCTATCCTCTACCTACCTAATCCTCTACCTACCGAGTCCTCTACCTACCTAGTCCTCTACCAGCCTACCTTATCCTCTACCTACCTACCTACCTACCTACCTACCTACCTACCTACCTACCTACCTAATCCTCTACCTACCTATCCTCTACTTGCCTATCTTCTACCTGCCTATCCTCTACCTGCCTATCCTCTACCTACCTATCCTCTACATACCTATCCTTTACCTACCTAGTCATCTAACTACCTATCCTCTATCTACCTAATCCTCTGCCTCCCTACTTATCCTCTGCATACCTAGTCCTCTACCTACCTACCTATCCTTTACCTACCTCTCCTCTACCTGCCTATCCTCTATCTACCTAATCCTCTGCCTCCCTACCTATCCTCTACATACCCAATCATCTACCTGCTTAACCCTCTGCATACCTAATCCTCTACCTACATATCCTCTACCTGCCTGCCTACCTGCCTGCCTGCCTGCCTGCCTGCCTGCCTGCCTGCCTGCCTGCCTGCCTGCCTGCCTATCCTCTGCCTGCCTACCTCTGCCTGCCTGATCCTCTGCCTGCATATCCTCTACCTGCCTGCCTGCCTGCCTGCCTGCCTGCCTGTCCTCTGCCTGCCTGCCTCTGCCTGCCTAATCCTCTACCTGCCTGATCCCTCACCTACCTGTCCCCACCTGCCTACCTACCTACCTCTGCCTGCCTACCTCTACCTGCCTGATCCCCTGCCTGCCTGCCTACTTCCTGCCTGCCTCTGCCTGCCTGTCCCTGCCTGCCTGTCCTCTGCCTAATCCTCTACCTACCTATCCTCTGCCTGCCTGATCCTCCACCTGCCTATCCCTGCCTGCCTGATCCCCTGCCTGCCTATCCTCTGCCTGCCTAATCCTCCACCTTCCTATCCTCTGCCTGCCTGTCCTCTACCTGCCTGCCTACCTCTGCCTAGTTAATCCTCCACCTGCCTATCCCTCTGCCTGCCTATCCTCTACCTACCTATCCCTCTGCCTGCCTGTCCTCTGCCCACCTATTCCTCTACCTACCTAATCCTCTGCCTGCCTATCCTCTGCCTGCCTGCCTGCCTACCTACCTACCTACCTGCCTGCCTGCCTGCCTGCCTGCCTGCCTGCCTACCCTGCCTGCCTAATCCTCTGCCTGCCTGCCTACCTCTGCCTGCCTGTCCTCTGCCTGCCTGTCCTCTGCCTATCCCTCTGCCTGCCTGTCCTCTGCCTAATCCTCTGCCTGCCTATCCTCTGCCTGCCTATTCTCCACCCACCTATCCCCTACCTGCCAAATCCTCTACCTACCTATCCTCTACCTGCCTCATCCTCCACCTACCTATCCTCTACCTACCTAATCCTCTGCCTGCCTACCTACCTACCTACCTTCCTACCTACCTACCTACCTGCCTGCCTACCTACCTACCTACCTCTACCTACCTAATCCTCCACCTACCTATCCCTCTACCTACCTATCCTCTACCTACCTAATCCTCTACCTACCTATCCTCTACCTACCTAATCCTCCACCTTCCTATCCTCTACCTACCTAATCCTCTACCTACCTAACTACCTACCTCTACCCTCCTTAATCCTCTACCTACCTACCTACCTCTATCTACCTAATTCTCTACCTACCTAATCCTCTACTTGCCTATCCTCTACCTACCTATCCTCTACCTTCCTAATCCTCTGCCTACCTAATCCTCTACCTACCTACCTATCCTTTACCTACCTAATTCTCTACCTACCTAAGCCTCTACTTGCCTATCCTCTACCTACCTATCCTCTACCTACCTAATCCTCTACCTGCCTATCCTCTACCTACCTATCCTCTACCTACCTAATCCTCCACCTACCTAGTCCTCTACCTACCTAGTCCTCTACCTGCCTACCTAATCCTCTACCTACCTACCTATCCTTTACCTACCTAATTCTCTACCTACCTATCCTCTACTTGCCTATCCTCTGCCTACCTAATCCTCTACCTACCTAGTCCTCTACCTACCTAGTCCTCTGCCTGCCTACCTAATCCTCTACCTACATACCTATCCTTTACCTACCTAATTCTCTACCTACCTAATCCTCTACCTGCCTATCCTCTACCTACCTATCCTCTACCTACCTAATCCTCTACCTACCGAGTCCTCTACCTACCTAGTCCTCTACCAGCCTACCTTATCCTCTACCTACCTACCTACCTACCTACCTACCTACCTACCTACCTACCTAATCCTCTACCTACCTATCCTCTACTTGCCTATCTTCTACCTACCTATCCTCTACCTACCTATCCTCTACCTACCTATCCTCTACATACCTATCCTTTACCTACCTAGTCATCTAACTACCTATCCTCTATCTACCTAATCCTCTGCCTCCCTACTTATCCTCTACATACCTAGTCCTCTACCTACCTACCTATCCTTTAACTACCTCTCCTCTACCTACCTATCCTCTATCTACCTAATCCTCTACCTCCCTACCTATCCTCTACATACCCAATCATCTACCTACTTAACCCTCTACATACCTAATCCTCTACCTACATATCCTCTACCTACCTACCTACCTACCTACCTACCTACCTACCTACCTACATAACTACCTACCTACCTACCTACCTACCTAACTACCTACCTGATCCTCTACCTACCTAAACCTCTACCTACCTAATTCTCTACCTACCTAATCCTCTACCTCCCTATCCTCTACCTACCGAAACCTCTGCCTACCTGGTCCTCTGCCTACCTAATCCTCTACCTACCTAACCCTATATCCACCTACCCATCCTCTGCATACATTATCCTCTGCCTGCCTGCCTACCTGCCTAATCCTCTGCCTACCTAACCCTCTGCCTGCCTATGGGTCTGCCTGCCTATCCTCTGCCTGCCTAATCATCTGCCTGCCTGATCCTCTGCCTGCCTGGTTCTCTGCCTGCCTATCCTCTGCCTGCCTGTCCTCTACCTGCCTGCCTCTGCCTGCCTAATCCTCTGCCTGCCTATTCCTCTACCTACCTAACCCTCTGCCTGCCTAATCCTCTGCCTGCCTGTCCTCTGCCTGCCTGCCTGCCTACCTACATACCTCTACCTACCTACCTCTACCTGCCTAATCCTCTACCTGCCTGCCTATCCTCTACCTGCCTACCTCTGCCTGCCTATCCTCTACCTATCTATCCTCTGCCTACCTAATCCTCCACCTACCTATCCTCTGCCTGCCTAATCCTCTGCCTGCCTGCCTCTGCCTACCTGCCTGCCTGCCTGCCTGTCCTCTACCTGATCCTCTGCCTGCCTATCCTCTGCCTACCTAATCCTCCACCTACCTATCCTCTACTTACCTAATCCTCTACCTGCCTATCCTCTACCTACCTAATCCTCCACCTACCTGTCCTCTGCCTGCCTAATCCTCTACCTACCTACCTACCTCTACCTACCTAATCCTCCACCTGCCTATCCTCTGCCTGCCTATCTTCTACCTACCTAATCCTCTACCTACCTATCCTCTACCTGCCTAATCCTCCACCTGCCTAATCCTCTACCTACCTACCTACCTACCTGCCTGCCTGCCTGCCTGCCTATCCTCTGCCTACCTGTCCTCTGCCTGCCTAATCCTCTGCCTGCCTATCCTCTGCCTGCCTATCCTCTACCTGCCTAATCATCTACCTAATCCTCTACCTACCTGCCTGCCTGCCTACCTATCCTCTGCCTGCCTGCCTCTGCCTGCCTAATCCTCTGCCTGCCTAATCCTCTACCTGCCTATCCTCTGCCTGCCTGCCTGCCTGCCTGCCTGCCTACCTCTACCTGCCTGCCTCTACCTGCCTAATCCTCTACCTACCTGCCTACCTCTACCTGCCTGCCTCTACCTGCCTATCCTCTACTGCCTGCTATCCTCTACCTAATCCTCTACCTGCCTATCCTCTGCCTGCCTAATCCTCCACCTGCCTATCCTCTACCTACCTAATCCTCTGCCTGCCTGCCTGCCTATCATCTACCTAATCCTCTGCCTGCCTATCCTCTGCCTGCCTAATCCTCCACCTACCTATCCTCTGCCTACCTAATCCTCTGCCTACCTATCCTCTACCTACCTAATCCTCCACCTACCTATCCTCTACCTACCTATCCTCTACCTGCCTACCTACCTCTACCTAGTTAATCCTCCACCTACCTATCCTCTACCTACCTATCCTCTACCTACCTAATCCTCTGCCTACCTATCCTCTACCTGCCTATTCCTCTACCTACCTAATCCTCTACCTACCTATCCTCTACCTACCTACCTACCTCTACCTACCTACCTCTGCCTACCTAATCCTCTGCCTTCCTACCTACCTCTGCCTGCCTATCCTCTACCTACCTAATCCTCTACCTAATCCTCTACCTACCTATCCTCTACCTACCTAATCCTCCACCTACCTATCCTCTACCTACCTAATCCTCTACCTACCTACCTCTACCTATCTACCTACCTACCTACCTATCCTCTACCTAATCCTCTACCTACCTAACCTCTACCTACCTAATTCTCCACCTACCTATCCTCTACCTACCAAATCCTCTACCTACCTATCCTCTACCTACCTCATCCTCCACCTACCTATCCTCTACCTACCTAATCCTCTACCTACCTACCTACCTACCTACCTACCTACCTACCTCTACCTACCTAATCCTCCACCTACCTATCCTCTACCTACCTATCCTCTACCTACCTAATCCTCTACCTACCTATCCTCTACCTACCTAATCCTCCACCTTCCTATCCTCTACCTACCTAATCCTCTACCTACCTAACTACCTACCTAATCCTCTACCTACCTACCTCTACCTACCTAATTCTCTACCTACCTAATCCTCTACTTGCCTATCCTCTACCTACCTATCCTCTACCTTCCTAATCCTCTACCTACCTAATCCTCTACCTACCTACCTATCCTTTACCTACCTAATTCTCTACCTACCTAAGCCTCTACTTGCCTATCCTCTACCTACCTATCCTCTACCTACCTAATCCTCTACCTGCCTATCCTCTACCTACCTATCCTCTACCTACCTAATCCTCCACCTACCTAGTCCTCTACCTACCTAGTCCTCTACCTGCCTACCTAATCCTCTACCTACCTACCTATCCTTTACCTACCTAATTCTCTACCTACCTATCCTCTACTTGCCTATCCTCTACCTACCTAATCCTCTACCTACCTAGTCCTCTACCTACCTAGTCCTCTACCTGCCTACCTAATCCTCTACCTACATACCTATCCTTTACCTACCTAATTCTCTACCTACCTAATCCTCTACCTGCCTATCCTCTACCTACCTATCCTCTACCTACCTAATCCTCTACCTACCTAGTCCTCTACCTACCTAGTCCTCTACCA